>NC_069505.1:601886862-602094362 GCF_027579735.1 Bombina bombina | reverse complement strand
TGTTAAGTAGTACTTTTCAAAGCACTTTAATCCCTGTTACTCCCCCTATCGGGGGAGGTCTACAGGGAGTGCAGAATTATTAGGCAAGTTGTATTTTTGAGGATTAATTTTATTATTGAACAACAACCATGTTCTCAATGAACCCAAAAAACTCATTAATATCAAAGCTGAATAGTTTTGGAAGTAGTTTTTAGTTTGTTTTTTAGTTATAGCTATTTTAGGGGGATATCTGTGTGTGCAGGTGACTATTACTGTGCATAATTATTAGGCAACTTAACAAAAAACAAATATATACCCATTTCAATTATTTATTTTTACCAGTGAAACCAATATAACATCTCAACATTCACAAATATACATTTCTGACATTCAAAAACAAAACAAAAACAAATCAGTGACCAATATAGCCACCTTTCTTTGCAAGGACACTCAAAAGCCTGCCATCCATGGATTCTGTCAGTGTTTTGATCTGTTCACCATCAACATTGCGTGCAGCAGCAACCACAGCCTCCCAGACACTGTTCAGAGAGGTTTACTGTTTTCCCTCCTTGTAAATCTCACATTTGATGATGGACCACAGGTTCTCAATGGGGTTCAGATCAGGTGAACAAGGAGGCCATGTCATTAGATTTTCTTCTTTTATACCCTTTCTTGCCAGCCACGCTGTGGAGTACTTGGACGCGTGTGATGGAGCATTGTCCTGCATGAAAATCATGTTTTTCTTGAAGGATGCAGACTTCTTCCTGTACCACTGCTTGAAGGTGTCTTCCAGAAACTGGCAGTAGGACTGGGAGTTGAGCTTGACTCCATCCTCAACCCCGAAAAGGCCCCACAAGCTCATCTTTGATGATACCAGCCCAAACCAGTACTCCACCTCCACCTTGCTGGTGTCTGAGTCGGACTGGAGCTCTCTGCCCTTTACCAATCCAGCCACGGGCCCATCCATCTGGCCCATCAAGACTCACTCTCATTTCATCAGTCCATAAAACCTTAGAAAAATCAGTCTTGAGATATTTCTTGGCCCAGTCTTGACGTTTCATCTTGTGTGTCTTGTTCAGTGGTGGTCGTCTTTCAGCCTTTCTTACCTTGGCCATGTCTCTGAGTATTGCACACCTTGTGCTTTTGGGCACTCCAGTGATGTTGCAGCTCTGAAATATGGCCCAACTGGTGGCAAGTGGCATCTTGGCAGCTGCACGCTTGACTTTTCTCAGTTCATGGGCAGTTATTTTGCGCCTTGGTTTTTCCACACGCTTCTTGCGACCCTGTTGACTATTTTGAATGAAACGCTTGATTGTTCGATGATCACGCTTCAGAAGCTTTGCAATTTTAAGAGTGCTGCATCCCTCTGCAAGATATCTCACTATTTTTGACTTTTCTGAGCCTGTCAAGTCCTTCTTTTGACCCATTTTGCCAAAGGAAAGGAAGTTGCCTAATAATTATGCACACCTGATATAGGGTGTTGATGTCATTAGACCACACCCCTTCTCATTACAGAGATGCACATCACCTAATATGCTTAATTGGTAGTAGGCTTTCGAGCCTATACAGCTTGGAGTAAGACAATATGCATAAAGAGGATGATGTGGTCAAAATACTCATTTGCCTAATAATTCTGCACTCCCTGTATATGGCCTGCATGATTACCCTGACAAACTATAATAACAAAACATGCGGTCTGGGACCCATGGTGGTTCTGGTATAACTAGGTTTTCTTAAGTATTACTATTCTTCACAGTTTAATCCCTGTGATTGGTCTGTCCTCCTACTTCAAATTTGTCCAAAACACAAGTGGCTGTCTCAAAACAGTCCGGACAGAAGATAGATAGATAGATAGATAGATAGATAGATAGATAGGATAGATAGATATACATAGATTGATAGTTAGATAGAATTGACAGAAGAGAAATAGATAGATTTGTTAGATATATAATGACCCTGACAAAGTATAATAATTAAACATGGGGTCTGGGACCCATGGTAACTAGGTTGTGTTAAGTAGTACTATTCTTAGCACTTTAATCCCTGTAACTCCCCCTATCGCTGGAGGTCTATATGGCCTGCATGATTACCCTGACAAAGTATAACAACAAGACACGCGGTGTTAGACCCATGGTAACTAGGTTGTGTTAATTAGTACTTTTTTTAGCACTTTAATCCCTGTTACCCCCCCTATTGGGGGAGGTCTATATGGCCTGCCTGATTACCGTGACAAAATATAATAATAAGACATGCGGTCTGGGACCCATGGTAACTAGGTTGTGTTTTAAGTAGTACTATTCTTAGCACTTTAATCTCTGTAACTCCCCCTATCGGGGGAGGTCTATACGGCCTGCATGATTACCCTTACAAAATATAATAAGACATCTGCTCTGGCTCTGGGACCCATAGTAAGGTTGTGTTAAGTAGTACTGTTCTTAGCATTTTAATACCTGTTACTCACCCTATCGGGGGAGGTCTATATGGCCTGCATGATTTACCTAACAAAATATAATAATAAGACATATGCTCTGCGACCCATGGCAAGGTTGTGTTAAGTAGTACTGTTCTGAACATTTTAATACCTGTTACTCACCCTATCGGGAGAGGTCTATATGGCCTGCATGATTACCCTAACAAAAAATAATAACAAGACATGCGGTCTGGGACCCATGGTAACTAGGTTGTGTTAAGTAGTACTGTCCTTAGCATTTTAATACCTGTTACTCACCCTATCGGGGGAGGTCTATATGGCCTGCATGATTACCCTTACAAAATATAATAACAAGACATGCGGTCTGGGACCCATGGTAACTAGGTTGTGTTAAGTAGTACTGTTCTTAGCATTTTAATACCTGTTAATCACCCTATCAGGGGAGGTCTATATGGCCTGCATGATTAGCCGCACCCAAACAAAAAAAAGGCATGCGGTCTTGGACTAAGACCCATGGCTAACTCGGATGTGTAAAGTAGTACTATTATTAGCACTTTCATCCATGTTACTTCCAGGCCTCTCGGGGGATGTCTACATGGCCATCATGATTATCCTAACAAAGTACAACAACAAAACATGCGGTCTGGGACCCATGGTAGCTAGGTTGTGTTAAGTAGTACTGTTCTTATTAGTTTAATACCTGTTACAAAACCGTATTGTCGGAGGTCTATATGGTTTGCATGATTAGTCGCACCAAACCAAAAAAAAAGGCATGCAGTCTTGGACTAAGACCCATGGCTAACTCGGTTGTGTAAAGTAGTACTATTCTTAGCACTTTCATCCCTGTTACTTCAAGGCCTCTGGGGGGTGGTCTACATGGCCATCATGATTACCTTAACAAAATATAACAATAAGACATGCGGTCTGGGACCCATGGTCACTAGGTTGTGTTAAGTAGTACTGTTCTTATTAGTTTAATACCTGTTACAACACCGAATGGTGGGAGGTCTATATGGCCTGCATGATTAGCCGCACCCAACAACAACAAAAAAGCCATGCGGTCTTGGACTAAGACCCATGGCTAACTCGGTTGTGTAAAGTAGTACTATTCTTAGCACTTTCATCCCTGTTACTTCAAGGCCTCTCGGGGGTGGTCTACATGGCCATCATGATTACCTTAACAAAATAGAACAATAAGACATGCGGTCTGGGACCCATGGTAACTAGGTTGTGTTTTAAGTAGTACTATTCTTATTAGTTTAATACCTGTTACAACACTGAATGGTGGGAGGTCTATATGGCCTGCATGATTAGCCGCACCCAACCAAAAAAAAAGACATGCGGTCTTGGACTAAGACCCATGGCTAACTCGGTTGTGTAAAGTAGTACTATTCTTAGCACTTTCATCCCTGTTACTTCAAGGCCTCTCGGGGGTGGTCTACATGGCCATCATGATTAGCCTAACAAAGTACAACAACAAAACCTTGGCTCTTGATAGCCCGTTAATTGGCTGTATTTTGGTAGTACTGTTCTTATTAGTTTAATACCGGTTACAACACCGAATGGTGGGAGGTCTATATGGCCTGCATGATTAGCTGCACCCAACCAAAAAAAAAGCCATGCGGTCTTGGACTAAGACCCATGGCTAACTCGGTTGTGTAAAGTAGTACTATTCTTAGCACTTTCATCCCTGTTACTTCAAGGCCTCTCGGGGGTGGTCTACATGGCCATCATGATTAGCTTAACAAAGTACAACAACAAAACCTTGGCTCTTGATAACCTGTTAATTGGCTGTATTTTGGTAGTACTGTTCTTATTAGTTTAATACCTGTTACAACACCGAATGGTGGGAGGTCTATATGGCCTGCATGATTAGCCGCACCCAACCAAAAAAAAAAGCCATGTGGTCTTGGACTAAGACCCATGGCTAACTCGGTTGTGTAAAGTAGTACTATTCTTAGCACTTTCATCCCTGTTACTTCAAGGCCTCTCGGGGGTGGTCTACATGGCCATCATGATTAGCCTAACAAAGTACAACAACAAAACCTTGGCTCTTGATAGCCCGTTAATTGGCTGTATTTTGGTAATACTGTTCTTATTAGTTTAATACCTGTTACAACACCGAATGGTGGGAGGTCTATATGGCCTGCATGATTAGCCGCACCCAACCAAAAAAATATACATGCGGTCTTGGACTAAGACCCATGGCTAACTCGGTTGTGTAAAGTAGTACTATTCTTAGCACTTTCATCCCTGTAAGTTCAAGGCCTCTCGGGGGTGGTCTACATGGCCATCATGATTACCGTAACAAAATATAACAATAAGATATGCGGTCTGACACCCCTGGTAATAGGTTTTGTTTTAAGTAGTACTATTCTTATTAGTTTAATACCTGTTACAACACCGAATGGTGGGAGGTCTATATGGCCTGCATGATTAGCCGCACCAAACCAAAAAAAAAGACATGCGGTCTTGGACTAAGACCCATGGCTAACTCGGTTGTTTAAAGTAGTACTATTCTTAGCACTTTCATCCCTGTTACTTCCAGGCCTCTCGGGGGTGGTCTACATGGCCATCATGTTTAGCCTAACATAGTACAACAATAAAACCTTGGCTCTTCAAAGCCTGTTAATTGGCTTTATTTTGGTAGTACTGTTCATATTAGTTTAATATCTGTTACAACACCGAATGGTGGGAGGTCTATATGGCCTGCATGATTAGCCGCACCAAACCAAAAAAAAGGCATGCGTCTTGGACTAAGACCCATGGCTAACTCGGTTGTGTAAATTAGTACTATTCTTAGCACTTTAATCCCTGTTACTTCCAGGCCTCTCGGGGGTGGTCTACATGGCCATCATGATTACCCTCACCAAAATATAACAAGAAGACGTGCGGTCAGGGAACCATGTTAAGGTTACTTCCTTTCGCAAAATCGAGTATACCAGTTGCAATCAGAGGTTCTGACCCTGCATTATGGCTGCACCTCTCCCTAATAGAGGCATCCGTTACAGAGTCTGTGTGCATGTAAGAGGACATATGGCATCCTTTTGAACAATAGAGTACAGGTAAGGCATTGATTTTAGAAACCCAGAGATAATTTTTAGGAAACGGGAAATAGAAAAAAACATTGATTGGACACCCAGTACACTTCTTTCTCCTTCGGCCTTTTAATAAGAGGGTCCAGGACCCTCAACAGCAACAACAGCAGGAAAGAGGACATATGGCATCCTTTTGAACAATAGATTACAGGAAAAGCATTGATTTTAGAAACCCGGAGATAATTTGTTTAAACCGGGAAATTGAACCAAAAAAATGACTGGACACCCAGTACACTTCTTTCTACTTCAGCCTTTTTATAAGAGGCTCCAGGACCCTCAACAAAAACAACAGCAGGAAAGAGGACATATGGCATCCTTTTGAACAATAGATTACAGGAAAGGCATTGATTTTAGAAACCCAGTGATAATTTGTTGGAACCGGGAAATTGAACCAAAAACATGATTGGACACCCAGTACACTTCTTTCTACTTCAGCCTTTTTATAAGAGGCTCCAGGACCCTCAACAAAAACAACAGCAGGAAAGAGGACATATGGCATCCTTTTGAACAATAGAGTACAGGTACAGCATTGATTTTAGAAACCCAGAGACAATTTTTAGGAACCGGGAAATTGAACCAAAAAAAATGATTGGACACCCAGTACACTTCTTTCTACTTCAGCCTTTTTATAAGAGGCTCCAGGACCCTCAACAAAAACAACAGCAGGAAAGAGGACATATGGCATCCTTTTGAACAATAGAGTACAGGTACAGCATTGATTTTAGAAACCCAGAGACAATTTTTAGGAAACGGGAAATTGAACCAAAAAAATGATGGGACACCCAGTACACTTCTTTCTACTTCAGCCTTTTTATAAGAGGCTCCAGGACCCTCAACAAAAACAACAGCAGGAAAGAGGACATATGGCATCCTTTTGAACAATAGATTACAGGTAAGGCATTGATTTTAGAAACCTGGAGATAATTTGTTGGAACCGGGAAATGTAACCAAAAAAATGATTGGACACCTAGTACACTTCTTTCTACTTCAGCCTTTTTATAAGAGGCTCCAGGACCCTCAACAAAAACAACAGCAGGAAAGAGGACATATGGCATCCTTTTGAACAATAGAGTACAGGTACAGCATTGATTTTAGAAACCCAGAGACAATTTTTAGGAACTGGTAAATTGAACCAAAAAAATTATTGGACACCCAGTACACTTCTTTCTACTTCAGCCTTTTTATAAGAGGCTCCAGGACCCTCAACAAAAACAACAGCAGGAAAGAGGACATATGGCATCCTTTTGAACAATAGATTACAGGAAAGGCATTGATTTTAGAAACCCGGAGATAATTTGTTGGAACCGGGAAATTGAACCAAAAAATGATTGGACACCCAGTACACTTCTTTCTACTTCAGCCTTTTTATAAGAGGCTCCAGGACCCTCAACAAAAACAACAGCAGGAAAGAGGACATATGGCATCCTTCTGAACAATAGAGTACAGGTACAGCATTGATTTTAGAAACCCAGAGACAATTTTTAGGAACCGGGAAATTGAACCAAAAAAATGATTGGACACCCAGTACACTTCTTTCTACTTCCGCCTTTTTATAAGAGGCTCCAGGACCCTCAACAAAAACAACAGCAGGAAAGAGGACATATGGCATCTTTTTGAACAATAGAGTACAGGTACAGCATTGATTTTAGAAACCCAGAGACAATTTTTAGGAACCGGGAAATTGAACCAAAAAAATGATTGGACACCCAATACACTTCTTTCTACTTCAGCCTTTTTATAAGAGGCTCCAGGACCCTCAACAAAAACCACAGCAGGAAAGAGGACATATGGCATCCTTTTGAACAATAGAGTACAGGTACAGCATTGATTTTAGAAACCCCGAGATAATTTCTTGGAACCGGGAAATTGAACCAAAAAAATGATTGGATGGACACCCAGTACACTTCTTTCTGCTTCAGCCTTTTTATAAGAGGCTCCAGGACCCTCATCAGAAACAACAGCAGGAAAGAAGACATATGGCATCCTTTTGAACAATAGAGTACAGGTAAGGCATTGATTTTAGAAACCCAGAGATAATTTTTAGGAAACAGGAAATAGAAAAAAACATTGATTGCACACCCAGTACACTTCTTTCTCCTTCGGCCTTTTTATAAGAGGGTCCAGGACCCTCAACAGAAACAACAGCAGGAAAGAGGACATATGGCATCCTTTTGAACAATAGAGTACAGGTAAGGCATTGATTTTAGAAACCCGGAGATAATTTGTTGGAACCGGGAAATTGAACCAAAAAATGATTGGACACCCAGTACACTTCTTTCTACTTCAGCCTTTTTATAAGAGGCTCCAGGACCCTCAACAAAAACAACAGCAGGAAAGAGGACATATGGCATCCTTTTGAACAATAGAGTACAGGTACAGCATTGATTATAGAAACCCAGAGATAATTTTTAGGAACCGGGAAATTGAACCAAAAAAATGATTGGACACCCAGTACACTTCTTTCTACTTCAGCTTTTTTATAAGAGGCTCCAGGACCCTAAAAAAAAAACAACAGCAGGAAAGAGGACATATGGCATCCTTTTGAACAATAGAGTACAGGTACAGCATTGATTTTAGAAACCCAGAGATAATTTCTTGGAACCGGGAAATTGAACCAAAAAAATGATTGGATGGACACCCAGTACACTTCTTTCTACTTCAGCCTTTTTATAAGAGGCTCCAGGACCCTCATCAGAAACAACAGCAGGAAAGAGGACATATGGCATCCTTTTGAACAATAGAGTACAGGTAAGGCATTGATTTTAGAAACCCAGAGATAATTTTTAGGAAACAGGAAATAGAAAAAAACATTGATTGGACACCCAGTACACTTCTTTCTCCTTCAGCCTTTTTATAAGAGGGTCCAGGACCCTCAACAGACACAACAGCAGGAAAGAGGATATATGGCATCCTTTTGAACAATAGAGTACAGGTAAGGCATTGATTTTAGAAACCCAGAGATAATTTGTTGGAACCAGGAAATTGAACCAAAAAAATGATTGGACACCCAGTACAATTCTTTCTACTTCAGCCTTTTTATAAGAGGCTCCAGGACCCTCAACAAAAACAACAGCAGGAAAGAGGACATATGGCATCCTTTTGAACAATAGAGTACAGGTACAGCATTGATTATAGAAACCCAGAGATAATTTTTAGGAACCGGGAAATTGAACCAAAAAAATGATTGGACACCCAGTACACTTCTTTCTACTTCAGCCTTTTTATAAGAGGCTCCAGGACCCTCATCAGAAACAACAGCAGGAAAGAGGACATATGGCATCCTTTTGAACAATAGAGTACAGGTAAGGCATTGATTTTAGAAACCCAGAGATAATTTTTAGGAAACAGGAAATAGAAAAAAACATTGATTGGACACCCAGTACACTTCTTTCTCCTTCTGCCTTTTTATAAGAGGCTCCAGGACCCTCAACAGAAACAACAGCTGGAAAGCGGACATTTGCATCCTTTTGAACAATAGATTACAGGTAAGGCATTGATTTTAGAAACCTGGAGATAATTTGTTGGAACCATGAAATTGAACCAAAAAAATGATTGGACACCCAGTACACTTCTTTCTCCTTCAGCCTTTTTATAAGAGGCTCCAGGACCCTCAACAGAAACAACAGCTGGAAAGCGGACATTTGCATCCTTTTGAACAATAGATTACAGGTAAGGCATTGATTTTAGAAACCTGGAGATAATTTGTTGGAACCGTGAAATTGAACCAAAAAAATGATTGGACACCCAGTACACTTCTTTCTACTTCAGCCTTTTTATAAGAGGCTCCAGGACCCTCAACAGAAACAACAGCTGTAAAGCGGACATTTTGCATCCTTTTGAACAATAGATTACAGGTAAGGCATTGATTTTACAAACCCGGAGATAATTTGTTGGAACCGTGAAATTGAACCAAAAAAATGATTGGACACCCAGTACACTTCTTTGGACTTCAGCCTTTTTATAAGAGGCTCCAGGACCCTCAACAGAAACAACAGTTGGAAAGCAGACATTTTGCATCCTTTTGAACAATAGAGTACAGGTACGGCATTGATTTTAGAAACCTAGAGATAATTTTTTTGAACCGTGAAATTGGCCAAAAAAACCATGCTTGGACACCCAGTACAGGTTGTTCTCCTTCAGCCTTTTTATAAGAGGGTCCCGCACCCTCAACAGAAACAACTGCAGGAAACACCACATATGCCATCCTTTTGCACAATAGAGTACAGGTATGGCATCCATTTTAGAAACCCGGAGATAATTTTTAGGAACCGGAGATGGAAAAAGATGCTTGGACAACCAGTACAGTTTGTTCTCCTTCACCCTTTTAATAAGATGGCCCACGAACCTCAACAGGCACAACAGCATGAAACACCACATATGCCATCCTTTTGCACAATCGAGTACAGGTATGGCATTGATTTGAGGAACCCGGAGATAATTGAGAGGAACCGGGAACATTTTACAAAAAATGTGCTTGGACACCCATTACAGGTCGTTCTCCTTCAGCCTTTTTATACCATGGGCCACGACCCTCAACAGGCACAACAGCATGAAACACCACATATGCCACCCTTTTGCACAATAAACTACAGGTATGGCATAGATGGAACCCGGAGATAATTTAGAGCAACCAAGAGACAGATAAAGATGCTTGGTCGGTCCTCCTCCTTCAAATTTGGGGCACTGCGCGTGCAATTTAATGGTCCACCAGATATGAGTGGTGTGTTAAGTTGTACTATTCTTAACAGTTTAGTCACTGTTATGTGCCTTATTTTTTGCTTTGAGTTTTGTAGCCACAGAGCAGCAGCAGAGGCCAGAAAAATTAGGCATGTACAAATGACTGAAAAATTGGGTATTGTTGTAGCCACTGCTGTAGCAGCGGCCAGAAAAATTGATGTTTGTAAAACATTTAGAAAGTGCCCTAAAAGCTTGCGGCTTGAACACTAGTTGTTGGCAGATAAGTCAAGCAAGTCATCCTGCATTATAAGAAAAAAAAAGCCAGCGTGTGTACCAGTTGTAGCCCAAGCCATATGTATCGCCTAATGTCAGTCCCTTCGGGATTCATCCCTCATTCATTTTAATAAAGGTGAAATAGTCAAGGCTTTTTTGACCTAGGCGACTTCTCTTCTCAGTGACAAAACCTCCTGCTGCACTGAAGGTCCTTTCGGACAGGACACTTGAAGCGGGGCAGGCCAGAAGTTCAATTGCAAATTGGGATAGCTCAGGCCACAGGTCAAGTATGCACACCCAGTAGTCAAGGGGTCCATTGCTCCTCAGAGTGTCGAGATCCGGAGTTAATGCTAGGTAGTCTGCTACCTGTCGGTTGAGTCTTTCTCTGAGGCTGGATCCCGAAAGGCTCTGGCGATGCATGGGAGTTAAAAAGGTCCGCATGTCCTCCATCAACAAGACGTCAGGAAAGCGTCCTGTCCTTGCCGCCGTGGTCATAGGAGGAGGAGGATTACTTTCATCTCTTCCCCTGTTACATTCCCGTTGTGCTGTGACATCACCCTTATACACTGTGTAAAGCATAGTTTTTAATTTATTTTTAAAATGCTCCATCCTTTCCGACTTGCGGGAATTTGGTAACATTTCAGGCACTTTATGCTTATACCGGGGGTCTAGTAGCGTGGACACCCAGTACAGGTCGTTATCCTTCAGCTTTTTTATATGAGGGTCCCTCAAAAGGCACGACAGCATGAAAGAACCCATTTGCACAAGGTTGGATGCCGAGCTAATCATGTCCCGTTCCTTGTCCTCACTGATCTCACTGAGGGTATCTTCTTCCCCCCAGCCACGTACAACACCACGGGTACCAGAGAGGTGACAACAACGAGCACCCTGGGATGCCTGTTGTGCTCGGTCTTCCTCCTCCTCCTTCTCAAAGCCACATTCCTCCTCTGACTCCTCTTCCTCACAATCCTCTTCCTGCATTGCCGCAGGTCCAGCAAGCGATGCTGATAAGGCTGTTTGTGGTGGTGATGGACACCACAACTCTTCCTCTTCACGCTCATCTATGGCCTGATCCAGCACTCTTCGCAGGGCACGCTCCAGGAAGAAAACAAATGGTATGATGTCGCTGATGGTGCCTTCGGTGCGACTGACAAGGTTTGTCACCGCCTCAAAAGGACGCATGAGCCTACAGGCATTGCGCATGAGCGTCCAGTAATTTGGCAAAAAAATCCCCATCTCCCCAGAGGCTGTCCTAGCACCCCGGTCATACAAATACTCATTAACAGCTTTTTTTTGTTGGAGCAGGCGGTCAAACATTAGGAGTGTTGAATTCCACCGTGTCGGGCTGTCGCAAATCAAGCGCCTCACTGGCAGGTTGTTTCGACGCTGGATATCGGACAAGTGCGCCATGGCCGTGTAGGAACGCCTGAAATGGCCACACACCTTCCTGGCCTGCTTCATGACATCCTGTAAACCTGGTACTTATGGACAAATCGTTGTACAATCAGATTACACACATGTGCCATGCACGGCACATGTGTCAACTTGCCCAATTTCAATGCCGCCACCAAATTACTTCCATTGTCAGAAACAACCTTGCCAATCTCCAGTTGGAGCGGAGTAAGCTGATCCACCTGTGCGTTCAGGAGTGCTGGTGCTGTGTGACTCTCCGCTTTCAGGCAAGTCAACCCCAAGATGGCGTGACACTGCCATACCCGGGATGTGGAATAGTACCTGGGGAGCTGGGGGGGTGCAATTGATGTGGAGCAATACGCAGAAGCAGAAGAGGACTCAGCCGAGGAAGAGGTTATGGAAGAGGTTATGGAAGTGGATGGAGTAGGAGGAGTAGAGGAGGTAGCAGCAGGCCTGCCTGCAAGTCGTGGCGGTGCCACCACTCTTCTGCAGAGTCACGCATTCCATGCTTGTCAGACGTCAGCAGGTTTACCCAATGCGCAGTGTAGGTGATATACCTGCCCTGACCATGCTTTGCAGACCAGCTATCCGTGGTCATATGGACCCTTGCCCCAACGCTGTGTGCCAGACATGCCATTACTTCCTTTCGCACAACAGAGTACAGGTTTGGGATTGCCTTTTGTGAAAAGAAATTTCTGCCAGGTACCTTCCACTGCGGTGTCCCAATAGATACAAATTTTTTGAAAGCATCAGACTCCACCAGCTTGTATGGTAAAAGCTGGCGGGCTAAGAGTTCAGACAAGCCAGCTGTCAGACGCCGGGCAAGGGGGTGACTTTGAGGAATTGGCTTCTTACGCTCAAACATGTCCTTGACAGACACCTGACTGTGGGCAGATGACCATTAACTGCTACGGAAGAGAGACTCAGTGGAGGATGGTTGAGAGGGGGCAAGGAGGACAGCAGTGGTTGACGTGGCTGAAGATGCAGGAGCAGGAGGAGGAGGGCGGCTTTCAGTTTGTGTGCTGCTTCTACTCATGTGTTCTTCCCATCGGCGTTTGTGATGGGAGACCATGTGCCTTCGCAAAGCAGTTGTACCTAGGTGGCTGTTGGACTTCCCACGACTCAGTTTCGTTTGGCACAGGTTACAAATGGCATCACTGTTGTCAGAGGCAGACACACAAAAAAAATGCCACACTGCTGAGCTCTGCGATGACGGCATTCTGGTGGTGGCAACAGCATGCGTTGATGGTCGTCGCTGTGCTGTCTGGCTGACCCCGAGTGCCGATGACTGTGCCACTAGCTCCTTGCGACGACCTCCCCTGCTTCCAACTCGTCTCCTCCTCCTCTCTGTCTCCCCATCTGAACTTTCCCCCTCTTCTTCTTCTCTTCTAGCAGGCACCCACGTGACATCCACTGACACATCATCATCAACCGCTTCACTTGTATCTGACACATCAAGAAAGGAAGCAGCAGCGGGTACAACATCATCATCACACCGTACCTCCATGTCTGTAATGCTGCCTGACTGAGACATATCACCGTTATCTACATCCTCTGTCAATGATGGTTGCGCATCACTCATTTCTTCCAACTGATGTGTCAATAACTCCTGTGAGAGATCAAGTGAAGCGGCTGTGGTTCTAGTGTTGGTGGTGGCGACAGGCGGGCGAGTGGCACTGGTCACTTGAGATGTGCCCAAAGCACAGCTGGACGTAGATGGTGCGTCAAGGTTAGGAGGACTTGGAGCGGAAGCTGTAGAAGATTGGGGGTCCTGTGTTAGCCATTCAACTAGGTCCTCCTCAGAACTTTTCGCGTCCCCCCTGGCACCCGGCATCTGAACAATGTGCATATTTGTAGCGTCTAAAGGAATCACAGCACCACGACCACGACGGAACCTGTGTGGTGGCCTGCCTCTGCCTGTCATTTTTTTTAAAATGTACACTTACAATACTATTACACAAATTATGAGTGGTGGCACTGGGTAAGTGGGCACAGTATACGCTGTGAGACTGACAACAAAAAAAAGACTGATGTTTCAAAGTGAAAAATGTTTTTTTTTTTTAAATATTAGAAGTACTGTGACAACAAATATGATTGTTGGCACTAGTTGGCAAATGGGCCTGTCTGGCACACACGCTGGGAGTAAGGCAACAGCAATTAGATTAAACTAGCTGAGTCATGTTTCTTAGTCCAAAAATTGTTTTTACAAAAAATTGACAATACTGTTAGAAAAAATATGATTGGTGGCACTAGTTGGAAACGGCAAGTGGGCCTGGCACACACGCTGGCAGGCAGGCAACTGCAATTCAATGGCGCTAGGAGACTGAAGATTCACAGTCAAAAAAGTTATGATTTTAATTTTTTTCAATACTGTTACAAGAAATATGATTGGTGGCACTAGTTGGCTAGTGGGCCTGGCACACACGCTGACAGGCAGGAGGAAAGTGGACTTCAATGGCACGAGCAAACTGATGATTCACAATCTAACAATTTTTAATTTTAAATATTTACAATACTGTTACAACAAATATGATTGGTGTAACTAGTTGGCAAGTGGGCCTGGCACACAGGCTGACAGGCAGGAGGAAAGTGCAATTCAATGGCACAAGCAAACTGATGATTCACAATCTAAATTTTTTTTATTTTAAATATTAACAATACTGTTACAACAAATATGATTGGTGTAACTAGTTGGCAAGTGGGCCTGGCACACAGGCTGGCAGGCAGGAGGAAACTGCAATTAAATGGCACTAGGAGACTGAAGATTCACAGTCCAAAAAGTTAGGATTTAAAAAAAATTCAATACAGTTACAAGTATATGATTGTTGGCACTAGTTGGCTAGTGGGCCTGGCACACAGGCTGGCAGGCAGGAGGAAACTGCAATTCAATGACACTAGCAACTGATGATTCACAATCTAAGAATTTTTTTTTAAATATTAGCAATACTGTTACAACAAATATGATTGGTGTAACTAGTTGGCAAGTGGGTCTGGCACACAGGCTGGCAGGCAGGAGGAAACTGCAATTAAATGGCACTAGTAGACTGAAGATTCACAGTCAAAAAAATTATGATTTACAATTTTTTCAATACTGTTACAAGAAATATAATTGGTGGCACTAATTGGCTAGTGGGCCTGGCACACAGGCTGGCAGGCAGGAGGAAAGTGCAATTCAATGGCACAAGCAAACTGATGATTCACAATCTAACAATTTTTAATTTTAAATATTAACAATACTGTTACAACAAATATGATTGGTGTAACTAGTTGGCAAGTCGGCCTGGCACACAGGCTGGCAGGCAGGAGGAAACTGCAATTCAATGGCACTAGGAAGTTAGGATTTAAAAAATTTTCAATACAGTTACAAGAAATATGATTGTTGGCACTAGTTGGCTAGTGGGCCTGGCACACACGCTGGCAGGCAGGAGGAAACTGCAATTCAATGGCACTAGCAAACTGATGATTCACAATCTAAGAATTTTTTTAAAAAAATATTAACAATACTGTTACAACAAATATGATTGGTGTAACTAGTTGGCAAGTGGGCCTGGCACACAGGCTGGCAGGCAGGAGGAAACTGCAATTAAATGGCACTAGGAGACTGAAGATTCACAGTCAAAAAAATTATGATTTACAATTTTTTCAATACTGTTACAAGAAATATAATTGGTGGCACTAATTGGCTAGTGGGCCTGGCACACAGGCTGGCAGGCAGGAGGAAAGTGCAATTCAATGGCACGAGCAAACTGATACACAATCTAACAATTTTTAATTTTAAATATTAACAATACTGTTACAACAAATATGATTGGTGTAACTAGTTGGCAAGTGGGCCTGGCACACAGGCTGGCAGGCAGGAGGAAACTGCAATTCAATGGCACTAGGAGACTGAAGATTCACAGTCCAAAAAGTTAGGATTTAAAAAATTTCAATACAGTTACAAGAAATATGATTGTTGTCACTAGTTGGCTAGTGGGCCTGGCACACACGGCAGGCAGGAGGAAATTGCAATTCAATGGCACTAGCAAACTGATGATTCACAATCTAAGATTTATTTTTAAATATTAACAATACTGTTACAAAAAATATGATTGGTGTAGGCAGGAGGAAACTGCAATTAAATGGCACTAGGAGACTGAAGATTCACAGTCACAATTTTTGCAATACTGTTACGAGAAATATGATTGGTGGCACTAATTGGCTAGTGGGCCTGGCACACAGGCTGGCAGGCAGGAGGTAACTGCAATTCAATGGCACTAGGAGACTGAAGATTCACAGTCAAAAAAGTTATGATTAAAAAAAATTTCAATACAGTTACAAGAAATATGATTGTTGGCACTAGTTGGCTAGTGGGCCTGGCACACACACTGGCAGGCAGGAGGAAAGTGCAATTCAATGGCACAAGCAAACTGATGATTCACAATCTAACAATTTTTAATTTTAAATATTAACAATACTGTTACAACAACTATGATTGGTGTAACTAGTTGGCAAGTGGGCCTGGCACACAGGCTGGCAGGCAGGAGGAAACTGCAATTCAATGGCACGAGGAGACTGAAGATTCACAGTCAAAAAAGTTATGATTTAGATTTTTTTCTATACTGTTACAAGAAATATGATTGGTGGCTCTAGTGGCTAGTGGGCCTGGCACACACGCTGGCAGGCTGGAGGAAAGTGCAATTCAATGGCATGAGCAAACTGATGATTCACAATCTAACAATTTTTAATTTTAAATATTAACAATACTGTTACAACAATTATGATTGGTGTAACTAGTTGGCAAGTTGGCCTGGCACACAGGCTGGCAGGCAGGAGGTAACTGCAATTCAATGGCACTAGGAGACTCAAGATTCACAGTCAAAAAAGTTATGATTTAAAAAAAATTCAATACTGTTACAAAAAATATGATTGGTGGCACTAGTTGGCTAGTGGGCCTGGCACACACGCTGGCAGGCAGGAGGAAACTGCAATTCAATGGCACGAGCAAACTGATGATTCACAATATAACAATTTTTAATTTTAAATATTAACAATACTGTTACAACAAATATGATTGGTGTAACTAGTTGGCAAGTTGGCCTGGCACACACGCTGGCAGGCAGGAGGAAACTGCAATTCAATGGCACTAGGAGAGTGAAGATTCACAGTCAAAAAAGTTATGATTTAAAAATTTTCAATAATGTTACAACTAATATGATTGGTGGCACTAGTTAGCTAGTGGGCCTGGCACACACACTGGCAGGCAGGAGGAAACTGCTATTCAATGGCACTAGCAAACTGATGATTCAAAATCTAACAATTTTTAATTTTAAATATTAACAATACTATTACAACAAATATGATTGGTGTAACTAGTTGGCAAGTGGGCCTGGCACACAGGCTGGCAGGCAGGATGAAACTACAATTCAATGGCACTAGGAGACTGAAGATTCACAGTCAAAAAAGTTATGATTTAAAAAAAATTCAATACTGTTACAAAAAATATGATTGGTGGCACTAGTTGGCTAGTGGGCCTGGCACACACGCTGGCAGGCAGGAGGAAACTGCAATTCAATGGCACGAGCAAACTGATGATTCACAATCTAGCAATTTTTTATTTAAAATATTAACAATACTGTTACAAAAAATATGATTGGTGTAACGAGTTGGCAAGTGGGCCTGGCACACATGCTAGCAGGCAGGCAACTGCAATTAAATAACAATAGCAGAATGATGTAACAGTTTGTTTTTAAAAAAGTTACAAAATTGTTACAACAGATAGGAGTAATGGCACTCAGGATAGAGCTAGGCACAGTATGTGCTGGCAGCCAGACACACAGGCTGGCACTAGTGCAGTGACGTGCAGGCCCAGGAGGCAGGTGAGGCAGTGCCTCCCCTGGCCAATCTATGTAATTACAGCATTTATTTAAAATTAAAAAATTAAAAAATTATAATTTTTTTTTTCATATTTTTTTTTTTTTTATAAAATAAGGTGACCCCCCCACCCCTCCACCAAATTGTCAACACTGTAAATTTTATTAAAACCGACCGTAATAACTTATTACATCAATACATTCATATTGCGCAAGACAAGGACAGCTGGCTGTCCTTGCATTGCGCAATATGAATGTATTGACTACTGTGGAAGTGTATGGGACGCTGAGAGACTGCCACCAAGAGGAGAAAAGGTGCTAATGCAGTGCTCTCCAATGCACCCCATACGCTTCCACAGGAGGCTAGCCTCCGTCCTGGCCGCCTCTCAGTCTCACTACTAGTCTGACTCACTCTCAGGCAATCAGATTCAGAATTCAGAACTCATCTGAATCTGACTGGGGCTGGCTGTCTCTGAGTGCCGGGCGGGAATGAAATAGATCCTTTCCGCGTGCGGTCACGTGTCAGAGCAGCTCAACGGCGCAGAGAGTCAGACGTGGTGGGTGTCAGTCGAGTCTGCTCTCTCTTACTACTACACTACAACAGTACTGAACGAAGTCAGTCAGCAACCGGAGCGTAGAACTTGAAGACTACTTCTTGTTGTTATCTATATTTGGCAATTGGCGCATCTTTTAGGTAGGTGTCAGTGGCGGTGGCGGGCCTCAGCCTGGCGGCAGTGTGAGACAGAGACAGACTGTCTGTAGTAGTTCTATTTAGTAGTACGCGTACTTTACTTGTAATGTAAGTTACAGTAAGTTGACTGTTCTGGTGTTGTTGTTGTGTTCGATTGTGTTGTTAACAGACTACTTAAAAAAACAGGCGCTACAGCTTTTATAGTGACAGGCGCTACAGCTTTTATAGTGACTGAGCCTGCTGGGGCCCTGGGCCAATCTTTTATTTTAGGCGGCACTAAGTTGAAGTTAGATAACTTGAGTTGAAGTTGAACTTGATAATTTATTACAACGAACTTGCAGCCTCGCTGACAAAATAGTCAAATCACTCACTTCCCTTGACTATAGAGGCAGCGAGGCTGCAAGTTCGTTGTAATAAATGTATATCAAGTTCAACTTCAACTCAAGTTATCTAACTTCAACTTAGTGCCACTGCCGCCTAAAATAAAAGATTGGCCCAGGGGCCCAGCAGGCCTAGTCACACAACAAGGAAGTTGGTTTCTTATTCAAGCTGTTTCTTATTCGTGAAATTCTGTTTCTTATTCATGGAAGTTGGTTTCTTATTCAATTTTTTTGTCAGACTGCTTTAAATTTACTTTAAAATAAAAACATAGGTTTTATTAAAATAATAATATGATTCATATAATGTAGTTACACAGAGGTGGAATCTCTTTATATAACAATTAGATATACAAACTTGAAAAAAGGGCATACGTTGGCACCACTACAAATATTACTATTTTGAATAAATAACATATATTTTCAAAGGGTTAATAACCATTGGGCCACTGATTTCACTATGAATATATACAGGGTAGGTAGATCCCCCTCCATGCCATGCAATTGTTTTTAGCCTGGCCCAATGGTGTTTTTGACACAGAAATTGATGCCAACCCTGGCATAGGTGCTCTAAGTCTCATTTTTGAATAAGTAACATATATTTTCAAAGGGTTAATAACCATTGGGCCACTGATTTTCACTATGAATATATACAGGGTAGATCCCCCTCCATGCCATGCAATTGTTTTTAGCCTGGCCCAATGGTGTTTTGGGCACAGAAATTGATGCCAACCCTGGCATAGGTGCTCTAAGTCTCATTTTTGAATAAGTAACATATATTTTCAAAGGGTTAATAACCATTGGGCCACTGATTTTCACTATGAATATATACAGGGTAGATCCCCCTCCATGCCATGCAATTGTTTTTAGCCTGGCCCAATGGTGTTTTGGGCACAGAAATTGATGCCAACCCTGGCATAGGTGACATAATTCTCAATTTTGAATAAGTAACAGATATTTTCAAAGGGTTAATAACCATTGGGCCACTGATTTCACTATGAATATCTACAGGGTAGATCCCCCTCCATGCCATGCTATTGTTTTTTAGCCTTGCCCAATGGTTATTAACCCTTTGAAAATATATGTTACTTATTCAAAAATGAGAATTATGTCACCTATGCCAGGGTTGGCATCAATTTCTGTGCCCAAAACACCATTGGGCCAGGCTAAAAACAATTGCATGTCATGGAGGGAGATCTAACCTGTATATATTTATATTGAAATCAGTGGCCCAATGGTTATTAACCCTTTGAAAATATCTGTTACTTATTCAAAAATGAGAATTGTGTTACCTATGCCAGTGTTGGCATCAATTTCTGTGTCCAAAACACAATTGGGTCAGGCTAAAAACAATTGCATGTCATGGAAGGGGATCTGCCCTGTATATATTCATAGTGAAATCAGTGGCCCAATGGTTATTAACCCTTTGAAAGTATCTGTTACTTATTAAAAAATGAGAATTCTGTTATCTATGGCAGGGTTGCCATCAATTTCTGTGCCAAAAACACTATTGGGCAAGGCTAAAAACAATTGCATGGCATGGAGATGGATCTACCCTGTATATATTCATAGTGAAATCAGTGTCGCAATGGTTATTAACCCTTTGAAAATATCTGTTACTTATTCAAAAATGAGAATTATGTTATCTATGCCAGTGTTGGCATCAATTTCTGTGCCCAAAACACCATTGGGCCAGGCTAAAAACAATTGTAATATGTTTTCTTTCATGATTTAGAAAGAGCATGCAATTTTAAATAACTTTCCAATTTACATCTAATATCTAAAAAATTTTCATTCTTTAAATATCCTTTGTTGAAAAGCATATCTAAATATGCTCAGAAGCTACTGAGCATATTTAGATATGAATTTCAACAAAGGATATCGGGTTTTCTTCATTCATTTGATATCCTTTGTCGAAAAGCATATCTAAATATGCTTGGTGGCTACTGAGCATATTTAGATATGATTTTCAGCAAAGGATATCTGGTTTTCTTCATTCTTTTTATATCCTTTGTTGAAAAGCATATCTAAATATGCTCAGTAGCTACTGAGCATATTTAGATATGAATTTCAACAAAGGATATCTGGTTTGCTTCATTCTTTTGATATCCTTTGTTGAAATTCATATCTAAATATGCTCAGTAGATACTAAGCATATTTATATATGCTTTTCAACAAAGGATATCAAAAGAATGAAGAAAATCAGATATCCTTTGTTGAAAATCATATCTAAATATGCTCATTAGCTACTGAGCATATTTAGATATGATTTTCAACAAAGGATATCAAAAGAATGAAGGAAATCAGATATCCTTTGTTGAAATTCATATCTAAATATGCTCAGTAGCTACTGAATGGTGGCTGCATATAGATATTGGCTCGCCCATGTGCAATTGCTATTTCTTCAACAAAGGATATCTAAAGAATGAAGGCGTATCCGATTCCTAGACACTGCCTCACCAGCCTCTGAAGTCACCGCACATCACTGCCATCACCACCAGAAACAGCCTTATCAGCATTGCTTGCTGGACCAGCGGCAACGCAGGAAGAGGATTGTGAGGAAGAAGAGTCAGAGGAGGAATGTGGCTTTGAGGAGGAGGAGGAAGACCAAGCACAACAGGCATCCCAGGGTGCTCGTTGTCACCTATCTGGTACCCGTGGTGTTGTACGTGGCTGGAGGGAAGAAGATACCTTCAGTGAGATCAGTGAGGACGAGGAACGGTACATGAGTAGCTCGGCATCCAACCTTGTGCAAATGGGGTCTATCATGCTGTCGTGCCTGTTGAGGGACACTCGTATAAAAAAGCTGAAGGAGAACGAACTGTACTGGGTGTCTAGACCCCCGGTATAAGCATAAAGTGACTGAAATGTTACAGAATTCCCGCTAGTCGGAAAGGATGGAGCAGTTCAAAAATAAATTAAAAAGTATGCTTTACACAGTGTATAAGGGTGATGTCACAGCACAAATGGAATCTAACAGGGGAAGAGGTGAAAGTAATACTTCTCCTCCCACGCCGGCAAGGACAGGACGCTTTTCAGACGTGTTGTTGATGGAGGACATGCAGACCTTTTTAACTCCTATGCATTGCCACAGCCCTTCGAGATCCAGCCTCAGAGAACGACTCAACCGACAGGTAGCAGACTACCTCGCCTTAACTGCAGATCTCGAAACTCTGAGGAGCGATGAACCCCTTGACTACTGGGTGTGCAGGCTTGACCTGTGGCCTGAGCTATCCCAATTTGCAATCGAACATCTGGCCTGCCCCACTTCAAGTGTCCTGTCAGAAAGGACCTTCAGTGCAGCAGGAGATATTGTCACTGAGAAGAGAAGTCGCCTAAGTAAAAAAAGTCTTGATTACCTCACCTTTATTAAAATGAATGAGGGATGGATCCCGAAGGGACTGACATTGGGCGATACATTCGAGTAAAAAAGGCCTGATGAGATGAGCTGCCTTGGGCTAAAAATGGTCCACACGCTGCTGTATTTTATCTTCGAATGCCGGATGACTTGCGTGACTTATCCGCCAACAACAAGGGTTCAAGCCGCAATGTTTTAGGGCACTTTCTAACTGTCAAACAAACATCAATTTTTCTGGCCGCTGCAACAATACCTAATTTTTCAGGCATGTGTACATGCCTAATTTTTCTGGCCTCTGGTGCTGCACTGTGGCTTCAAAACCCAAACCAAAAAAAAGGCACATAACAGGGATTAAACTGCTAAGAATAGTACTACTTAAAACACCACTCATATCTGGTGGCACAGTAGATTGCACGCGCAGTGCCCCAAATTTGAAGTAGGAGGACCGACCAAGCATCTTTTTCCATCTCCCGGTTCCTAAAATCAACTCCGGGTTCCTAAAATCGATGCCATACCTGTACTCGATTATGCAAAAGGAAGTCATAACATATGGGGTCTTTCATGCTGTCGTGCCTGTTGAGGGTCGGGGACCCTCGTATAAAAAGGCTGAAGGAGAACGACCTGTACTGGGTGTCCAAGCATCTTTTTCCATCTCCCGGTTCCTAAAAATTATCTCCGGGTTCCTAAAATCGATGCCATACCTGTACTCAATTGTGCAAAAGGAAGTCATGGCATATGGGGTCTTTCATGCTGTCGTGCCTGTTGAGGGTCGGGGACCCTCGTATATAAAGGCTGAAGAAGAACGACCTCTACTGGGTGTCCAAGCATCTTTTTCCATCTCCCGGTTCCTAAAAATTATCTCCGGGTTCCTAAAATCGATGCCATACCTGTACTCGATTGTGCAAAAGGAAGTCATGGCATATGGGGTCTTTCATGCTGTCGTGCCTGTTGAGGGTCAGGGACCCTCGTATAAAAAGGCTGAAGGAGAACGACCTGTACTGGGTGTCCAAGCATCTTTTTCCATCTCCCGGTTCCTACAAATCATCTCCGGGTTCCTAAAATCGATACCATACCTGTACTCGATTGTGCAAAAGGAAGTCATGGCATATGGGGTCTTTCATGCTGTTGTGCCTGTTGAGGGTCGGGGACCCTCGTATAAAAAGGCTGAAGGAGAACGACCTGTACTGGGTGTCCAAGCATCTTTTTCCATCTCCCGGTTCCTAAAATCCATGCCATATACACGTCCCCAGATAGGGGACACCGCAGTGGAAGGTACCCAGCCATAATTTCTTTGCACAAAAGGCAATCCCGGACCCCAACCTGTACTCGATTGTGCAAAAGGAAGTAACCTTACCATGGGTCTCAGACTGCACGTCTTGTAATTCTCTGTCTGGGAAATTATATATCTATCAAATCTATCTATTTATCTATCAAATCTATCTAACTATCAATCGTATCTCTCAAATGTATATTGCATCTATTGATCTATCTGTACAGAAAATCAGTAAGAAACTGACAAAAGGGTACAAATATAGCACTCTGTGAACGTTTTGTGTGATACAAAAAATTTGGAAATTAAAATATAACCTTTACTAGATCATGTTAAAAACAGGGGATTTACAAACATTTTTAAAAGAAATAGAAATTTGGATCCACCGCTTGTTAACCAGATACTATCACTACTGGTTAATAGAGACAAACACCTTCGTTAGGTATATGTGAAGTCTCTTGTAAATCAAATGACAAGATTGTCTCTTGGCATATTACTCATGTTAGGTAACAATAATCCTTATTCGGGGTAGGTTTGAATATTTAATATATTTGAGGATAATAAAGGAAAAAGTGTGTAGAATATACAATAACCACTAATGATGGCGGGTATTGGTTGAGCGTCTGCCAACTATAGTGTGTGTGGACACAATAAGTTATACACCCAAGATTGTATGTAATTCTCTTCATAGATTGGTTTGGTTATCATACAAACCTCTGACCTTATAATATTTTGGTGATAAATTGTGGGTTAGTGAGTGCTATGCTGCCCACAATACTGATAGAGAGTGGGAAGTCAGATACACTTCTTGTAATTACTTAGTACTACCGCAATAGCAAATACTTGAGTTCCGAAAATTGTTATTATAGAGAATTAATGAACTCAAATATTGTGTAACCTTTTAATACCTTTTATTGAATATCTCTAATAATTATCTGGGTTAGTATGGATACGTACTGTACACCCACAAAACTATGAGGAGTTTGTGGTCTGATATACTTCTTGTTTTTACTTATTAATGCCGTAGTGAATTATACTTAGATTTCCTAGAGTGTTAATGTAAGGAGTCAATTGGTAGACTCTCATATAGGGTTGCCTCTAGAAATTATTTGTCACTGGTAAATTTCTATGTTCAAGGAAACAGACCTTTGGATAAGTGTTATGGATGCCACTGGTAAATTACAATGAATTTGACTATAAAAGGTAAAAAGTCAGATAGACTCCTTGTGGTTATCTGTTAATACCTTAATAGTTTGTACTTAGGTTTCCTTACGTATAATTGTAGGGAGTCATATTATGAACTCTGATATTGGATTACCTATTAATACCGTTTGTAAAATATTGCTACTAAGTATCTGGATTCATTAAAATAAATACTGTGCTACCCACACTACTATAGAGAGTGAAATATCTGACACACTCCTGATTTTTACCTGTTAATACCGTAAAGACTTGTACTAGGTTTTCCTACAGTATTAGGTAAAGAGTCAGTTACCTTATAGGTACCACTGGAAATATCGTGAATTAAGGTAAGTCTAACTCAGTTACCAACTATATTTTGTAAATATCTTGAATAATATATAAACTAGGACAAGCCTTAATCAATACCTATGTTACCTATGAGTAACCCAAGTTTGTGGTACACCTAGTATAGCTCAATCAGCTTAGACTAGACACCGCAAACGCGGCAGCAACTATTTTTATACCATTTTATATTGTCATT
This sequence comes from Bombina bombina, assembly GCF_027579735.1. Classification (NCBI taxonomy): domain Eukaryota; kingdom Metazoa; phylum Chordata; class Amphibia; order Anura; family Bombinatoridae; genus Bombina; species Bombina bombina. Next base: position 602,069,220 of record NC_069505.1, on the reverse strand, counting down.
TAAATAAAGATGGTGGATCAACAAATTAAATTAAAAACAACAATTAGGGAAGAACGGGGGGACGCCACTGACGCGTTTCGCCGTGGTGGCTGTATCAAAGGGCAGTCTCACTCTGTCTTCGTGAGATTTAAATACCCTAAGGTGTTGGCGGATTGGCTGTTAGGAAGGGCCTTAGTTGTAATCATTGATTTGATTGGTCATAACCGAGGGTGTGTAACATAAGATGAATATTGATTGGTCCATTTGCCTCAGCTCTTTATCTATATTTGTGTCGATAATGTTATTATCTGCTTACATTTAGCAATGTTATTTAGCTGGCAGCAAGGTCTTATTGAGCCTAATATAAAATAATGTTAGTGTCATTCTTTTATTTGTATATAGTTGTTAATCGACTACGTTGGTCGTGATCATAGCCGTTCTATTATTGGGTACCGCATCTGTCAATCATGGTGACTTGGATTGTGAGGGCAGAGACACGGATGGTGATTGGCCTGAATGCGCTCTCTATCTTGCATACATGTCAGGTTGTTCGGGTTTACGTCATCTTCATTCGTGACTCCGCTATCACACGCCCATCTCATATTATTGGGTAACGGATCTGTCCGTCAATGTCATTCAGTACCCCTGCCGTTTTCATATTCTCGCATCATGTTTATAGCTATGATAAGAGAGTTAATCGTAATTGATTATATACTATATACATTGCATGTTGTTATTTGTGTGTATCATATATCGATTTTAACTTTATACTTGAGAGTTAACCACAATATTAAGGTATTAACAGATAACCACAAGGAGTCTATCTGACTTTTTACCTTTTATAGTCGAATTCATTGTAATTTATCAGTGGCATCCATAACACTTATCCAAAGGTCTGTTTCCTTGAACATAGAAATTTACCAGTGACAAATAATTTCTAGAGGCAACCCTATATGAGAGTCTACCAATTGACTCCTTACATTAACACTCTAGGAAATCTAAGTATAATTCACTACGGCATTAATAAGTAAAAACAAGAAGTATATCAGACCACAAACTCCTCATAGTTTTGTGGGTGTACAGTACGTATCCATACTAACCCAGGTAATTATTAGAGATATTCAATAAAAGGTATTAAAAGGTTACACAATATTTGAGTTCATTAATTCTCTATAATAACAATTTTCAGAACTCAAGTATTTGCTATTGCGGTAGTACTAAGTAATTACAAGAAGTGTATCTGACTTCCCACTCTCTATCAGTATTGTGGGCAGCATAGCACTCACTTACCCACAATTTATCACCAAAATATTATAAGGTCAGAGGTTTGTATAATAACCAAACCAATCTATGAAGAGAATTACATACAATCTTGGGTGTATAACTTATTGTGTCCACACACACTATAGTTGGCAGACGCTCAACCAATACCCTCCATCATTAGTGGTTATTGTATATTCTACACACTTTTTCCTTTATTATCCTCAAATATATTAAATATTCAAACCTACCCCGAATAAGGATTATCGTTACCTAACATGAGTAATATGCCAAGAGACAATCTTGTCATTTGATTTACAAGAGACTCACATATACCTAACGAAGGTGTTTGTCTCTATTAACCAGTAGTGATAGTATCTGGTTAACAAGTGGTGGATCCAAATTTCTATTTCTTTTAAAAATGTTTGTAAATCCCCTGTTTTTAACATGATCTAGTAAAAGTTATATTTTAATTTCCAAATTTTTTGTATCACACAAAACGTTCACAGAGTGCTATATTTGTACCCTTTTGTCAGTTTCTTACTGCTTTTCTGTACAGTTTGCTCACAGGTACAAGCACCTACCCCTATTAGACAAATCACATTGGAGTATATTAATACCAGTAGGGGAACGTTACAATATACTATAAATCGAGTAGTGCCATTGTCTCCTTTCTGTGTATACATATCTTATGTCTAGTTTATACTAGATTTCTCCAATAGAGCACACTCCTCTTTCCTTGAAACTTTACCAAGGAAAGCAATAACTGTTCAATATTCACTATGACCTCATTAGATCAGGATTTGGCTGCTAGACAGCAAAAGAGGATGAAAGATCTAAATGCAGTATTTGACACACCTACTGGAAAATGTAATGATACACCAGATATGAACAACATATTAAGGGAATTACACAAATCATTATATAAACAATCGAAAGTATGGTGGAATCATCACTTTTTTGAACGTTATATTACCAACAATTTAATTCCACGGGGACTACGTGTCCAGCTTTTTCCGGCATTCCAATTTAAAGATAAAAATGTAACCACTGAATGGGAAGAAGCACTAACAGAGTGCTCACAAAAACTGATGTCCATTCTAGTTAAACATGATAAATCCGAGGTAGCTAGGTTCCAAATAGAGATCGATACTTATAAATCCAAGCTAACAGAATTTGAACATCTGGAAGATTTCCAGAAATTATACCAGCAATATCAAAAGGAACTTGACAAATTGGAGGAGGAGATAACTAAAACTAAAGGTCAAAAATTGTACAGAGATAAAACTGATTTTGCCAATCAAAAGGTATATAGATGGAGACAAAAATGTTTCTTTAAGAACAATAAAACTTATAGCAACATCATACAGACTGACATATCTGATACAGATGGAGAGAAATCAGAAGCACCAAATTCCGATAACTCCAACAATGTAGCTCCAACAACAAGTACAAGTATTCCACCACGCACTCAATCTAGTTTTTTAGGTCACAGTTCAGGATCAGAAACAGACACACCAGGAGGGGGAGAGGTAAGAACAAGGGCCAAACAGAAACCCCAAGAACATCACAGAAGGGAAACCAGGGGTGCCAAACAGAGGAAGAGAACAGTGAGCCCATTCTCCCATATCAGACTGAACAATTAAACATAATCAATCTCTCTGACCATACTTTATCAGAACATCATTCTTCTGTATTAGCTAAAGGATTATCTTTTTGTCCCAATAATAAACTTGACAAATTCTTACTAACAAAAGATATTCATCTATTTGTCAGAAAACTCATGCTCAAAAAAATCCACAGCATGAAAAATAATACTGATAATACAGAATGGTCTAAAGAAGAATTACAAAGTCTACAAGACTTGGAAGAACTTTTAAAAGAAAGTGATGACCTGGAAACTAATCAAAAGTGGCGTGATCTGATCCAAAACAAATCGCAATACATACCGAATATTTCCCAATTTCATAATATACAAACTTTCAATCAAATAGTCTGTAATGAGATTAATTTACTTACTGTCAAAAATAAAGGTACCAATATCTCATCACAAGAACAACAAGCACTAAAAGAAATTGAAGGTTGGGATGATGTATTGATAAAAGGATCTGATAAAGGTGGAAACATTGTTATCTGGCCGATTGAACTGTATCTATTATATGAGGCAAATAAACAACTTAATGATGCTAACTGCTATAAAAAACTAATATTCAATCCATCAGCAACATACAAAAGACAGTATGACACTATGATTGAAATAGCCAAGGATAACCATATCATCAACAATAAAGAATTCAAATTCCTGCAAGTGAAAAACCCTAGAATCTCAACGTTATATTTAATCCCTAAAATACATAAAAGTATAACTAATCCGCCAGGCCGACCCATTGTGTCCGGCAATGGATGTTTAACTGAAAAAGCCAGTATATATGTGGACAAAAGGCTGAGATCTTTTGTAGAAGAATTACCCTCATATGTCAGAGATACAACAGAGGTACTACAACGATTGGAAGGGATTCAAGTAGCCAGAGAAACATGGCTGATTACAGCGGACGTTGAGTCTCTGTACACGAGCATTCATCATGATCTAGGGATAAAGGCAGTAAAACATTTCCTTGATCTAGACTCTACTGAATCTCATGAACATAATATCTTTATCCTCGAGTTGGTCAAATTTATACTAAATCATAATTTTTTTGTATTCAATGATCGCTATTATTTACAAATACGTGGAACCGCCATGGGCACAGCATGTGCAGCCACATATGCTAATTTATTTTTAGGATGGTGGGAGAAGGAGACAGTTTTTTCAGATGCCAATGCCATCCAAATGGAACAAATACCACTCTGGATTCGCTACATCGATGACATCCTGTTTATCTGGGAAGGATCCAAACCAGATTTGGATGAGTTCTTGATCAAACTTAATGATAATAACATCAACGTCAAACTAACATACGAATGTAGTCAAACAGAGGTGAATTTTCTGGATTTAAAAATAGCCAAAGATGAAAATGGCAATCTGACAACTGATCTATTCCACAAACAAACTGCAACAAATTCAATTCTACATCATAGCAGTGCCCATACCCAAAGCACACTCAGATCCCTACCAGTAGGCGAATTTTTAAGAACACGTAGAAATTGTTCTTCAGATTCAATATTCAAAATAAGAGCAAAGGAATTGGAAACCAGATTGAAAGCGAGAGGCTACAGCAACAGAAGCCTGAAAAAAGCCAAATATAGAGCCTTACACACTCCAAGACAAGATCACTTATTTCCTAAACCTAAGAGAAAGGATAACAAAACAAGACTAATAACCACATTTAACTCACAAATTCAGGATGTAACACACATTATACAAAAATCGTGGTATATTCTTCAGAATGATCCGGATTTGAGTGAAAGTCTTGGAGATAGAATTTCTATCTGTTATCGGAGGTCTAGGAACTTGAAAGACAGACTAGTCCAGAGTCACTTTGTAAGGAAGAAGGCTAAAATCTTATATCCTGGCAACTATCCATGCCGAAACTGCACGTACTGCCCAAATACTTTTCAGATTGACCAAATCAAAGACAGATTTGGTAAAATACACTACATTAAACAACATATCACATGTACCACTGCGAGTGTGATATATGTATTACAATGCAGTTGTAAATTAAACTATGTAGGTATGACCTCACGCCTACTCAAAAAGAGGGTGGGCGAACATATGTGTAATATAAGAAATGCTGAATCAGACCTCAAAAGAGGCAAAAAGATCACCCAGATAGCCAAACATTTTCTGCATAAACATGACTCTAATACAGAATTTCTATCCTTCTTTGGCTTAGAAAAAATATCATTAGGAATCAGAGGAGGAGATTTAGAAGATGCATTACTTCAGGCAGAATGCAAATGGATTTATTTGCTGAACTCTGTCAATCCATATGGTCTTAATGAACATAACAACTACTATGTATTTTTGCCTGAATGAGAGTATCAGATAGAACGATAAAATGCCATCCTTAGTTAACATTCCAATGAACTATCTCTGAACGACAAGTAGAGTTATTAGAAAATTCCATCTAATGTTGAATCTATTATTTCATATGTGAATAGTATTGTATGGAATACAAAAAGGTCTCCATGGAAGTATTTGTATGGAACTCTATACATACCCTTACAATATACATATATTCTTGGATGTGGACTCTATCTTCATAATTTTATTTTTCAAGCACTTTTAAGCTTTCAGCACTACACGCAATTTTATTTAATATTGCTCCAATCACTGACCACAATTTTAACTCATATGGTCACAATACAATTAGCATTTCATGCTATGTACAAGATTAGCTCTGCACACTCTTTTTTTTCTCTTAATAAATTCCTTATTCATTTATTATTTCAAGTACACTTAGATGTCACACAACATTTTAATATTTTTATAATTCACACATTATTTAAAGTAGCACCAATATATCAATTTTTATTAATATTATCTCACTTATTATTATTATCCAATAACAATCACACATAACACCCAATTCTCCACTCACTTTATTTTCATTTATTTTTCAATAATTTATCTCACTTTCACTTTTGCACTGAATTTAATTTAGGCATTAGATATTACTATTATCACAAGATAGGGATTCCTTAAAACATCAAATAGGTTGGTATGTAAAAAAATCCAATAAAAAACTAACTTACAGTATACTTTAAATTAGATAAGACATTTGATACCACGAATATCATGGTTAACTCTCAAGTATAAAGTTAAAATCGATATATGATTGATTGATACACACAAATAACAACATGCAATGTATATAGTATATAATCAATTACGATTAACTCTCTTATCATAGCTATAAACATGATGCGAGAATATGAAAACGGCAGGGGTACTGAATGACATTGACGGACAGATCCGTTACCCAATAATATGAGATGGGCGTGTGATAGCGGAGTCACGAATGAAGATGACGTAAACCCGGAACAACCTGACATGTATGCAAGATAGAGAGCGCATTCAGGCCAATCACCATCCGTGTCTCTGCCCTCACAATCCAAGTCACCATGATTGACAGATGCGGTACCCAATAATAGAACGGCTATGATCACGACCAACGTAGTCGATTAACAACTATATACAAATAAAAGAATGACACTAACATTATTTTATATTAGGCTCAATAAGACCTTGCTGCCAGCTAAATAACATTGCTAAATGTAAGCAGATAATAACATTATCGACACAAATATAGATAAAGAGCTGAGGCAAATGGACCAATCAATATGCATCTTATGTCACACACCCTCGGTTATGACCAATCGAATCAATGATTACAACTAAGGCCCTTCCTAACAGCCAATCCGCCAACACCTTAGGGTACTTAAATCTCACGAAGACAGAGTGAGACTGCCCTTTGATACAGCCACCACGGCGAAACGCGTCAGTGGCGTCCCCCCGTTCTTCCCTAATTGTTGTTTTTAATTTAATTTGTTGATCCACCATCTTTATTTAAATGACAATATAAAATGGTATAAAAATAGTTGCTGCCGCGTTTGCGGTGTCTAGTCTAAGCTGATTGAGCTATACTAGGTGTACCACAAACTTGGGTTACTCATAGGTAACATAGGTATTGATTAAGGCTTGTCCTAGTTTATATATTATTCAAGATATTTACAAAATATAGTTGGTAACTGAGTTAGACTTACCTTAATTCACGATATTTCCAGTGGTACCTATAAGGTAACTGACTCTTTACCTAATACTTTAGGAAAACCTAGTACAAGTCTTTACGGTATTAACAGGTAAAAATCAGGAGTGTGTCAGATATTTCACTCTCTATAGTAGTGTGGGTAGCACAGTATTTATTTTAATGAATCCAGATACTTAGTAGCAATATTTTACAAACGGTATTAATAGGTAATCCAAAATCAGAGTTCATAATATGACTCCCTACAATTATACGTAAGGAAACCTAAGTACAAACTATTAAGGTATTAACAGATAACCACAAGGAGTCTATCTGACTTTTTACCTTTTATAGTCGAATTCATTGTAATTTACCAGTGGCATCCATAACACTTATCCAAAGGTCTGTTTCCTTGAACATAGAAATTTACCAGTGACAAATAATTTGTAGAGGCAACCCTATATGAGAGTCTACCAATTGACTCCTTACATTAACACTCTAGGAAATCTAAGTATAATTCACTACGGCATTAATAAGTAAAAACAAGAAGTATATCAGACCACAAACTCCTCATAGTTTTGTGGGTGTACAGTACGTATCCATACTAACCCAGATAATTATTAGAGATATTCAATAAAAGGTATTAAAAGGTTACACAATATTTGAGTTCATTAATTCTCTATAATAACAATTTTCGGAACTCAAGTATTTGCTATTGCGGTAGTACTAAGTAATTACAAGAAGTGTATCTGACTTCCCACTCTCTATCAGTATTGTGGGCAGCAAAACACTCACTAACCCACAATTTATCACCAAAATATTATAAGGTCAGAGGTTTGTATAATAACCAAACCAATCTATGAAGAGAATTACATACAATCTTGGGTGTATAACTTATTGTGTCCACACACACTATAGTTGGCAGACGCTCAACCAATACCCTCCATCATTAGTGGTTATTGTATATTCTACACACTTTTTCCTTTATTATCCTCAAATATATTAAATATTCAAACCTACCCCGAATAAGGATTATCGTTACCTAACATGAGTAATATGCCAAGAGACAATCTTGTCATTTGATTTACAAGAGACTCACATATACCTAACGAAGGTGTTTGTCTCTATTAACCAGTAGTGATAGTATCTGGTTAACAAGTGGTGGATCCAAATTTCTATTTCTTTTAAAAATGTTTGTAAATCCCCTGTTTTTAACATGATCTAGTAAAAGTTATATTTTAATTTCCAAATTTTTTGTATCACACAAAACGTTCACAGAGTGCTATATTTGTACCCTTTTGTCAGTTTCTTACTGATTTTCTGTACAGTTTGCTCACAGGTACAAGCACCTACCCCTATTAGACAAATCACATTGGAGTATATTAATACCAGTAGGGGAACGTTACAATATACTATAAATCGAGTAGTGCCATTGTCTCCTTTCTGTGTATATCTATTGATCTATGTAATTCGTATCTATAAAATGTATATTGCATCTATTGATCTATGTAATTCGTATCTATCAAATGTATATTGCATCTATTGATCTATGTAATTTGCATCTATCAAATGTATATTGCATCTATTGATCTATGTAATTTGTATCTATCAAATGTATATTGCATCTATTGATCTATGTAATTCGTATCTATCAAATGTATATTGCATCTATTGATCTATGTAATTCGTATCTATCAAATCTATATTGCATCTATTGATCTATGTAATTTGCATCTATCAAATGTATATTGCATCTATTGATCTATGTAATTCGTATCTATCAAATGTATATTGCATCTATTGATCTATGTAATTTGTATCTATCAAATGTATATTGCATCTATTGATCTATGTAATTCGTATCTATCAAATGTATATTGCATCTATTGATCTATGTAATTCGTATCCAGCAAATGTATATTGCATCTATTGATCTATGTAATTCGTATATATCAAATGTATATTGCATCTATTGATCTATGTAATTTGCATCTATCAAATGTATATTGCATCTATTGATCTATGTAATTCGTATCTATCAAATGTATATTGCATCTATTGATCTATGTAATTTGCATCTATCAAATGTATATTGCATCTATTGATCTATGTAATTCGTATCTATCAAATGTATATTGCATCTATTGATCTATGTAATTTGTATCTATCAAATGTATATTGCATCTATTGATCTATGTAATTCGTATCTATCAAATGTATATTGCATCTATTGATCTATGTAATTCGTATCTATCAAATGTATATTGCATCTATTGATCTATGTAATTCGTATCTATCAAATCTATATTGCATCTATTGATCTATGTAATTTGCATCTATCAAATGTATATTGCATCTATTGATCTATGTAATTCGTATCTATCAAATCTATATTGCATCTATTGATCTATGTAATTTGCATCTATCAAATGTATATTGCATCTATTGATCTATGTAATTCGTATCTATCAAATCTATATTGCATCTATTGATCTATGTAATTTGTATCTATCAAATGTATATTGCATCTATTGATCTATGTAATTCGTATCTATCAAATGTATATTGCATCTATTGATCTATGTAATTCGTATCCAGCAAATGTATATTGCATCTATTGATCTATGTAATTTGTATATATCAAATGTATATTGCATCTATTGATCTATGTAATTTGCATCTATCAAATGTATATTGCATCTATTGATCTATGTAATTCGTATCTATCAAATGTATATTGCATCTATTGATCTATGTAATTTGCATCTATCAAATGTATATTGCATCTATTGATCTATGTAATTCGTATCTATCAAATGTATATTGCATCTATTGATCTATGTAATTTGTATCTATCAAATGTATATTGCATCTATTGATCTATGTAATTCGTATCTATCAAATGTATATTGCATCTATTGATCTATGTAATTCGTATCTATCAAATCTATATTGCATCTATTGATCTATGTAATTTGCATCTATCAAATGTATATTGCATCTATTGATCTATGTAATTCGTATCTATCAAATCTATATTGCATCTATTGATCTATGTAATTTGCATCTATCAAATGTATATTGCATCTATTGATCTATGTAATTCGTATCTATCAAATGTATATTGCATCTATTGATCTATGTAATTTGTATCTATCAAATGTATATTGCATCTATTGATCTATGTAATTCGTATCTATCAAATGTATATTGCATCTATTGATCTATGTAATTCGTATCCAGCAAATGTATATTGCATCTATTGATCTATGTAATTCGTATATATCAAATGTATATTGCATCTATTGATCTATGTAATTCGTATCTATCAAATGTATATTGCATCTATAGATCTATGTAATTCGTATCTATCAAATGTATATTGCATCTATTGATCTATGTAATTCGTATCTATCAAATGTATATTGCATCTATTGATCTATGTAATTCGTATCTATCAAATGTATATTGCATCTATTGATCTATGTAATTCATATCTATCAAATGTATATTGCATCTATAGATCTATGTAATTCGTATCTATCAAATGTATATTGCATCTATTGATCTATGTAATTCGTATCTATCAAATGTATATTGCATCTATTGATCTATGTAATTCGTATCTATCAAATGTATATTGCATCTATAGATCTATGTAATTCGTATCTATCAAATGTATATTGCATCTATTGATCTATGTAATTTGTGTCTATCACATGTATATTGCATCTATTGATCTATGTAATCTATGTATCTATCTATCAAATCTATCTATCTCGTGGCCGGACTGTTTTGTGACAGCCACTTGTGTTTCGGCCAAATTTGAAGTAGGAGGACCGACCAAGCATCTTTTTCCATCTCCCGGTTCCTAAAATCCATGCCATATACACCTCCCCCGATAGGGGGAGTAACAGGTATTAAACTGATCAGAATAGTACTACTTAACACACCACTCATATCTGGTGGCACAGTAGATTGCACGCGCAGTGCCCCAAATTTGAAGCAGGAGGACCGACCAAGCATCTTTTCTTTCATGTAATTAGCAAGAGTCCATGAGCTAGTGACGTATGGAATATACATTCCTACCAGGAGGGGCAAAGTTTCCCAAACCTCAAAATGCCTATAAATACACCCCTCACCACACCCACAATTCAGTTTTTACAAACTTTGCCTCCTATGGAGGTGGTGAAGTAAGTTTGTGCTAGATTCTACGTTGATATGCGCTCCGCAGCAAGTTGGAGCCCGGTTTTCCTCTCAGCGTGCAGTGAATGTCAGAGGGATGTGAGGAGAGTATTGCCTATTTGAATGCAGTGATCTCCTTCTACGGGGTCTATTTCATAGGTTCTCTGTTATCGGTCGTAGAGATTCATCTCTTACCTCCCTTTTCAGATCGACGATATACTCTTATTTATATACCATTACCTCTGCTGATTCTCGTTTCAGTACTGGTTTGGCTTTCTACAAACATGTAGATGAGTGTCCTGGGGTAAGTAAATCTTATTTTCTGTGACACTCTAAGCTATGGTTGGGCACTTTGTTTATAAAGTTCTAAATATATGTATTCAAACATTTATTTGCCTTGACTCAGAATGTTCAACATTCCTTATTTTCAGACAGTCAGCTTCATATTTGGGATAATGCATTTGAATCAATCATTTTTTCTTACCTTAAAAAATTTGACTCTTTTTTTCCCTGTGGGCTGTTAGGCTCGCGGGGGCTGAAAATGCTTCATTTTATTGCGTCATTCTTGGCGCTGACTTTTTTGGCGCAAAAAATCTTTTCTGTTTCCGGCGTCATACGTGTCGCCGGAAGTTGCGTCATTTTTGACGTCCTTTTGCGCCAAAAATTTCGGCGTTCCGGATGTGGCGTCATTTTTGGCGCCAAAAAAAGCATTTAGGCGCCAAATAATGTGGGTGTCTTATTTGGCGCTAAAAAATATGGGCGTCGCTTTTGTCTCCACATTATTTCAGTCTCATTTTTTCTTTGCTTCTGGTTACTAGAAGCTTGTTCACTGGCATTTTTTCCCATTCCTGAAACTGTCATTTAAGGGATTTGATCAATTTTGCTTTATATGTTGTTTTTTCTCTTACATATTGCAAGATGTCTCACGTTGCATCTGAGTCAGAAGATACTTCAGGAAAATCGCTGTCTAGTGCTGGAACTACCAAAGTTAAGTGTATCTGCTGTAAACTTTTGGTAGCTATTCCTCCGGCTGTTGTTTGTATTAATTGTCATGACAAACTTGTTAATGCAGATAATATTTCCTTTAGTAATGTACCATTGCCTGTTGCAGTTCCTTCAACATCTAAGGTGCAGAATGTTCCTGATAACATAAGAGATTTTGTTTCTGAATCCATCAAGAAGGCTATGTCTGTTATTTCTCCTTCTAGTAAACATAAAAAATCTTTTAAAACTTCTCTCTCTACAGATGAATTTTTAAATGAACATCATCATTCTGATTCTGATGACTCTTCTGGTTCAGAGGATTCTGTCTCAGAGATTGATGCTGATAAATCTTCATATTTATTTAAAATGGAATTTATTCGTTCTTTACTTAAAGAAGTACTAATTGCTTTAGAAATAGAGGATTCTGGTCCTCTTGATACTAATTCTAAACGTTTAGATAAGGTATTTAAATCTCCTGTGGTTATTCCAGAAGTTTTTCCTGTTCCTAATGCTATTTCTGAAGTAATTTCCAAAGAATGGGATAAATTGGGTAATTCATTTACTCCTTCTAAACGTTTTAAGCAATTATATCCTGTGCCGTCTGACAGATTAGAATTTTGGGACAAAATCCCTAGAGTTTATGGGGCTATTTCTACCCTTGCTAAACTTACTACTATTCCTACGTCAGATGGTACTTCGTTTAAGGATCCTTTAGATAGGAAAATTGAATCCTTTCTAAGAAAAGCTTATCTGTGTTCAGGTAATCTTCTTAGACCTGCTATATCATTGGCTGATGTTGCTGCAGCTTCAACTTTTTGGTTGGAAACTTTAGCGCAACAAGTAACAGATCATGATTCTCATAATATTATTATTCTTCTTCAGCATGCTAATAATTTTATCTGTGATGCCATTTTTGATATTATCAGAGTTGATGTCAGGTTTATGTCTCTAGCTATTTTAGCTAGAAGAGCTTTATGGCTTAAGACTTGGAATGCTGATATGGCTTCTAAATCAACTCTACTTTCCATTTCTTTCCAGGGTAACAAATTATTTGGTTCTCAGTTGGATTCTATTATCTCAACTGTTACTGGTGGGAAAGGAACTTTTTTACCACAGGATAAAAAATCTAAGGGTAAAAACAGGGCTAATAATCGTTTTCGTTCCTTTCGTTTCAACAAAGAACAAAAGCCTGATCCTTCATCCTCAGGAGCAGTTTCAGTTTGGAAACCATCTCCAGTCTGGAATAAATCCAAGCCTTCTAGAAAGGCAAAGCCTGCTTCTAAGTCCACATGAAGGTGCGGCCCTCATTCCAGCTCAGCTGGTAGGGGGCAGGTTATGTTTTTTCAAAGAAATTTGGATCAATTCTGTTCACAATCTTTGGATTCAGAACATTGTTTCAGAAGGGTACAGAATTGGTTTCAAGATGAGACCTCCTGCAAAGAGATTTTTTCTTTCCCGTGTCCCAGTAAATCCAGTGAAAGCTCAAGCATTTCTGAATTGTGTTTCAGATCTAGAGTTGGCTGGAGTAATTATGCCAGTTCCAGTTCCGGAACAGGGGATGGGGTTTTATTCAAATCTCTTCATTGTACCAAAGAAGGAGAATTCCTTCAGACCAGTTCTGGATCTAAAAATATTGAATCGTTATGTAAGGATACCAACGTTCAAAATGGTAACTGTAAGGACTATCTTGCCTTTTGTTCAGCAAGGGCATTATATGTCCATAATAGATTTACAGGATGCATATCTGCATATTCCGATTCATCCAGATCATTATCAATTCCTGAGATTCTCTTTTCTGGACAAGCATTACCAGTTTGTGGCTCTGCCGTTTGGCCTAGCTACAGCTCCAAGAATTTTTACAAAGGTTCTCGGTGCCCTTCTGTCTGTAATCAGAGAACAGGGTATTGTGGTATTTCCTTATTTGGACGATATCTTGGTACTTGCTCAGTCTTTACATTTAGCAGAATCTCATACGAATCGACTTGTGTTGTTTCTTCAAGATCATGGTTGGAGGATCAATTTACCAAAAAGTTCATTGATTCCTCAGACAAGGGTAACCTTTCTGGGTTTCCAGATAGATTCAGTGTCCATGACTCTGTCTTTAACAGACAAGAGACGTCTAAAATTGATTTCAGCTTGTCGAAACCTTCAGTCACAATCATTCCCTTCGGTAGCCTTATGCATGGAAATTCTAGGTCTTATGACTGCTGCATCGGACGCGATCCCCTTTGCTCGTTTTCACATGCAACCTCTTCAGCTCTGTATGCTGAATCAATGGTGCAAGGATTACACAAAGATATCTCAATTAATATCTTTAAAACCGATTGTACGACACTCTCTAACGTGGTGGACAGATCACCATCGTTTAATTCAGGGGGCTTCTTTTGTGCTTCCGACCTGGACTGTAATTTCAACAGATGCAAGTCTCACAGGTTGGGGAGCTGTGTGGGGATCTCTGACGGCACAAGGAGTTTGGGAATCTCAGGAGGTGAGATTACCGATCAATATTTTGGAACTCCGTGCAATTTTCAGAGCTCTTCAGTTTTGGCCTCTTCTGAAGAGAGAATCGTTCATTTGTTTTCAGACAGACAATGTCACAACTGTGGCATACATCAATCATCAAGGAGGGACTCACAGTCCTCTGGCTATGAAAGAAGTATCTCAAATTTTGGTTTGGGCGGAATCCAGCTCCTGTCTAATCTCTGCGGTTCATATCCCAGGTATAGACAATTGGGAAGCGGATTATCTCAGTCGCCAAACGTTGCATCCGGGCGAATGGTCTCTTCACCCAGAGGTATTTCTTCAGATTGTTCAAATGTGGGAACTTCCAGAAATAGATCTGATGGCGTCTCATCTAAACAAGAAACTTCCCAGGTATCTGTCCAGATCCCGGGATCCTCAGGCGGAGGAAGTGGATGCATTATCACTTCCTTGGAAGTATCATCCTGCCTATATCTTTCCGCCTCTAGTTCTTCTTCCAAGAGTAATCTCCAAGATTCTGAAGGAATGCTCGTTTGTTCTGCTGGTAGCTCCGGCATGGCCTCACAGGTTTTGGTATGCGGATCTTGTCCGGATGGCCTCTTGCCAACCGTGGACTCTTCCGTTAAGACCAGACCTTCTGTCGCAAGGTCCTTTTTTCCATCAGGATCTGAAATCCTTAAATTTAAAGGTATGGAGATTGAACGCTTGATTCTTGGTCAAAGAGGTTTCTCTGACTCTGTGATTAATACTATGTTACAGGCTCGTAAATCTGTATCTAGAGAGATATATTATAGAGTCTGGAAGACTTATATTTCTTGGTGTCTTTCTCATCATTTTTCTTGGCATTCTTTTAGAATACCGAGAATTTTTACAGTTTCTTCAGGATGGTTTAGATAAGGGTTTGTCCGCAAGTTCCTTGAAAGGTCAAATCTCTGCTCTTTCTGTTCTTTTTCACAGAAAGATTGCTATTCTTCCTGATATTCATTGTTTTGTACAAGCTTTGGTTCGTATAAAACCTGTCATTAAGTCAATTTCTCCTCCTTGGAGTTTGAATTTGGTTCTGGGGGCTCTTCAAGCTCCTCCGTTTGAACCTATGCATTCATTGGACATTAAATTACTTTCTTGGAAAGTTTTGTTCCTTTTGGCAATCTCTTCTGCCAGAAGAGTTTCTGAATTATCTGCTCTTTCTTGTGAGTCTCCTTTTCTGATTTTTCATCAGGATAAGGCGGTGTTGCGAACTTCTTTTGAATTTTTAACTAAAGTTGTGAATTCCAACAACATTAGTAGAGAAATTGTGGTTCCTTCATTATGTCCTAATCCTAAGAATTCTAAGGAGAAATCGTTGCATTCTTTGGATGTTGTTAGAGCTTTGAAATATTATGTTGAAGCTACTAAGTCTTTCCGAAAGACTTCTAGTTTATTTGTTATCTTTTCCGGTTCTAGAAAAGGCCAGAAAGCTTCTGCCATTTCTTTGGCATCTTGGTTGAAATCTTTAATTCATCTTGCCTATGTTGAGTCGGGTAAAACTCCGCCTCAGAGGATTACAGCTCATTCTACTAGGTCAGTTTCTACTTCCTGGGCGTTTAGGAATGAAGCTTCGATTGATCAGATTTGCAAAGCAGCAACTTGGTCCTCTTTGCATACTTTTACTAAATTCTACCATTTTGATGTATTTTCTTCTTCTGAAGCAGTTTTTGGTAGAAAAGTACTTCAGGCAGCGGTTTCAGTTTGAATCTTCTGCTTATGTTTTTCATTAAACTTTATTTGGGTGTGTATTATTTTCAGCAGGAATTGGCTGTCTTTATTTTATCCCTCCCTCTCTAGTGACTCTTGTGTGGAAAGATCCACATCTTGGGTAATCATTATCCCATACGTCACTAGCTCATGCACTCTTGCTAATTACATGAAAGAAAACATAATTTATGTAAGAACTTACCTGATAAATTCATTTCTTTCATATTAGCAAGAGTCCATGAGGCCCGCCCTTTTTTTGTGGTGGTTATGATTTTTGTATAAAGCACAATTATTCCAATTCCTTATTTTATATGCTTTCGCACTTTTTTTTCACCCCACTTCTTGGCTATTCGTTAAACTGAATTGTGGGTGTGGTGAGGGGTGTATTTATAGGCATTTTGAGGTTTGGGAAACTTTGCCCCTCCTGGTAGGAATGTATATTCCATACGTCACTAGCTCATGGACTCTTGCTAATATGAAAGAAATGAATTTATCAGGTAAGTTCTTACATAAATTATGTTTTTCCATCTCCCGGTCCCTATAATCCATGCCATATACACGTCCCCTGGCGCCGCAACTGCCTCTGGGAACCTTACCATGGGTCCCAGCCCGCACGTCTTGTAATTCTCTGTCTGGGAAATTATATATCTATCAAATCTATCTCTTTATCTATCAAATCTATCTATCAATCGTATCTATCAAATATATATTGCATCTATTGATCTATGTAATTCGTATCTATCAAATGTATATTGCATCTATTGATCTATGTAATTCATATCTATCAAATGTATATTGCATCTATTGATCTATGTAATTCATATCTATCAAATGTATATTGCATCTATTGATCTATGTAATTCGTATCTATCAAATGTATATTGCATCTATTGATCTATGTAATTCGTATCTATCAAATGTATATTGCATCTATTGATCTATGTAATTCGTATCTATCAAATGTATATTGCATTTATTGATCTATGTAATTCGTATCTATCAAATGTATATTGCATCTATTGATCTATGTAATTCGTATCTATCAAATGTATATTGCATCTATTGATCTATGTAATTCGTATCTATCAAATGTATATTGCATCTATTGATCTATGTAATTTGTATCTATCATATGTATATTGCATCTATTGATCTATGTAATCTATGTATCTATCTATCAAATCTATCTCGTGGCCGGACTGTTTTGTGACAGCCCTTGTGTTTAGGCCAAATTTGAAGTAGGAGGACCGACCAAGCATCTTTTTCCATCTCCCAGTTCCTAAAATCCATGCCATATACACCTCCCCCGATAGGGGGAGTAACAGGTATTAAACTGCTAAGAATAGTACTACTTAACACACCACTCATATCTGGTGGCACAATAGATTGCACGCGCAGTGCCCCAAATTTGAAGCAGGAGGACCGACCAAGCATCTTTTTCCATCTCCCGGTTCCTAAAATCCATGCCATTTACACGTCCCCTGGTGCTGCAACTGCCTCTGGGAACCTTACCATGGGTCCCAGGCCGCACGTCTTGTAATTCTCTGTCTGGGAAATTATATATCTATGAAATTTATCTCTTTATCTATCATATCTATCTAACTATCAATCGTATCTATCAAATGTATATTGCATCTATTGATCTATGTAATTCGTATCTATCAAATGTATATTGCATCTATTAATCTATGTAATTCTTATCTATAAAATGTATATTGCATCTATTGATCTATGTAATTCGTATCTAGTAAATGTATATTGCATCTATTGATCTATGTAATTCGTATCTATCAAATGTATATTGCATCTATTAATCTATGTAATTCTTATCTATCAAATGTATATTGCATCTATTGATCTATCTATCAAATATATATTGCATCTATTGATCTATGTAATTTGTATCTATCAAATGTATATTGCATCTATTGATCTATGTAATTTGTGTCTATCAAATGTATATTGCATCTATTGATCTATGTAATTCTTATCTATCAAATGTATATTGCATCTATTGATCTATGTAATTCGTATCTATCAAATGTATATTGCATCTATTGATCTATGTAATTCGTATCTATCAAATGTATATTGCATCTATTGATCTATGTAATTCGTATCTATCAAATGTATATTGCATCTATTGATCTATGTAATTTGTATCTATCATATGTATATGGCATATATTGATCTATGTATGTATCTATCAAATCTATGTATCTCGTGGCCGGACTGTTTTGTGACAGCCACTTGTGTTTCGGCCAAATTTGAAGTAGGAGGACTGACCAAGCATCTTTTTCCATCTCCCGGTTCCTAAAATCCATGCCATATACACCTCCCCCGATAGGGGGAGTAACAGGTATTAAACTGCTAAGAATAGTACTACTTAACACACCACTCATATCTGGTGGCACAATAGATTGCACGCGCAGTGCCCCAAATTTGAAGCAGGAGGACCGACCGAGCATCTTTTTCCATCTCCCGGTTCCTAAAATCCATGCCATATTTACGTCCCCTGGCGCGCAACTGCCTCTGGGAACCTTACCATGGGTCCCAGACCGCACGTCTTGTAATTCTCTGTCTGGGAAATTATATATCTATCAAATCTATCTATTTATCTATCAAATCTATCTAACTATCAATCATATCTATCAAATGTATAATGCATCTATTGATCTATGTAATTCGTATCTATCAAATGTATATTGCATCTATTGATCTATGTAATTCGTATCTATCAAATGTGTACGTGGATTGAACTCACATTTATTAAAGCACCTCAGTTAGTGCTATAGAGGCAGTCTGGGATCTCTACTAGTCACCTAGTAGAGATCCCAGACTGCCTCTATAGCACTTACTGAGGTGCTTTAATAAATGTGAGTTTAATCCACGTACACCTTTACATATATCTTTGGACCAAACAATATTGGGCCATGTGGCGCATCTGTCTTCTTTTATCTTTGTAGATTGCTGTTTTGGATCCCGGCCTGGATCTCTACAGATAGCTGCCTTGACCTTCACTTCAGAGACTTTCAGTACTTAATATCAAGAGACTTTCTATCCACCCTATTACTGCTCTAATCATGTGCATATTACACTGAGAGACTACATGCTTAGGAACTGATACTTGTGCAATAATATTTATATTTATATATCTTTCTCTTAGGAGGTTGTTTGTTATATATATTTTTTTGTTTAACCAGGTTATGTCACCTGCTTACTATTAATATTGTATACCACTCTATCACCATCTTTCTCTTAGGAGGTTGTAGTTCATATATGTGATTCTCATACTTGGTATATTTAACGTCAAGCACATTATCTCTACATATATATAGTCTTATATTATATTTGTTTTATCATCTTTCTCCTTGTGAGGCCTAATCATATATACCTATATCCAGCCCACTAAGGGTTTAGAGGACAGAGTAAAGTCACCTCTCATATACTCCAATTTATATTAGGGCGCCCCCTACATTTTGTACTGTATCTATCAAATGTATATTGCATCTATTGATCTATGTAATTTGTATCTATCAAATGTATATTGCATCTATTGATCTATGTATCTATCTATCAAATCTATCTATCTCGTGGCCGGACTGTTTTGTGACAGCCACTTGTGTTTAGGCCACATTTGAAGTAGGAGGACCGACCAAGCATCTTTTTCCATCTCCCGGTTCCTAAAATCCCTGCCATATACACGTCCCTGGCGCCGCAACTGCCTCTGGGAACCTTACCATGGGTCCCAGACCGCACGTCTTGTAATTCTCTGTCTGGAAAATTATATATCTATCAAATCTATCTATTTATCTATCAAATCTATCTAACTATCAATCGTATCTATCAAATGTATATTGCATCTATTGATCTATGTAATCTATGTATCTATCTATCAAATCTATCTATCTCGTGGTTGTGCAAATGGACTGTTTGCGGTGCGTTACACGGGGAGTTTGGTCTGTCACTGTGAAGCGGGCGTAACCCTTACACTACCTGATCGATACAACATCATACCTGATGTTTTAAAGCACGTTATTCCAAACAATTTAGGAATTGTTACGGTTGCCTCCAGGCTGGCTGGAAGTTGGACCGTAGAAAAGGATGCTCCTAGCGCTCACCAAAGGATCATCAGCACCGTAGACACCATGACTACTGCATAGCCACCATAAGTAATGCAGACTCTACGAACCACCGCTGCTGGGCTGGTATCTCGCCGTCTGCTCTGCACCCTGGACCTACGACCAGGCTCCAGTAGGTGAACCTCTCCCTTCTGTAGAGCGAAGCAGGATCAGGAACAAGAGCTCTTACAAGAGCTCAGTAGCTAAGGGAGTATGAAGAGCATAGCAATCCCTGTAGTGATTATAGCTGTCCCCTACAAACATGAGTCAAGGCTACAAGTTAGAGGGTCAGAAAAGGTCTGATGTGCTGGAACACCCAGCCTGCTTTTTATTGAGGTTACATGCAAAAAGGACACTCTCAGGGGGAGGCATAAAATCCCCAATCACACATTTAGATACATTTAGATAGAGAGACAACGCCCTGTGACAGGCCACAATGAATTACATTACTTCAGCAGATAACAAGTTACACACAAGAAAACAATGCAGTCCATCTTATCAATAGCAGTCTGACTCTGGAGGTGATTAGACAATGGGAATGTTTATCACTAAACTTAATTAGAGCTGATGCCAGCAAACTTGTATTTAGAAACTAGCTTCTTGAAGCTGAACAAAGTTAACTCTTTAGTTCTGACCGAAGGGTCTGTCACATAGCACTTAATGGCACACAATGAAAACTAATGCTTTTGTAACAGTGCTCCCTTTCTGTGGAACACTCTGCCTGTGTGGTACTTGGTTCAGTAAGCCCTATTTACTGAACCAAGTGGGAGAAGCCAGGGACAAGTTATTTTACAGGTCTGGGGACATAGTCTTAAAGGGGCATTGTTCACCAAAGTCACAATATGTCCCCAGACGGTTTTTAAAGGGCCATACACACTTAATAAAAGTTAATACGTTTTCAGGGGCACAATCTTCCAGGGGCCATAGTCATGAGGAAGGAGGCTGGCAAATAGGCTTCTCCACAATCCAGGGAAGCAGGGCAATTTTCCATTTAAAGGGCCAGTTACAAATAGCAGTTTGTAACATATCTCCCCTTTTGGAGGGAGACTAACCAGGCACCTGACCTTCTGTCGGTCAGTGCCTAAGTTAGTCTCGCAACCCACCCACAAATAAACATTAGCAGCAATGTAGCCCCCCCACAATAAGTAGTACTGGCCTGTAGGTTCCAGGATGTAGGATGAAAGTGTAGCATCCTCGGCCTTCCTGGCGCAGCTGGGAAAATAGCTGGTGGTACTTGGGGGGCAGAGGCCAGCGGCACTCTGCCCTGGTGCCAGCGCTTCTGCTGGGGTGAGGGGTTTGCAGGCCAGTCCTGTAACAAGGGGGTCTGTAGGGCAGAGGCCAGCAGCGCTCTGTCCTGATGCCAGCTCTTCTGCTGGGGTGAGGGGTTTGCAGGCCAGTCCTGTAACAAGGGGGTCTGTAGGGCAGAGGCCAGCAGCGCTCTGTCCTAATGCCAGCTCTTCTGCTGGGGGAATTGGGGCATAGTCCTGGCCGGTGGCAAAGGGAACGTGGGGGTCAGTGGGGGTTAACATCTCCACTGTTAACCCTGGGCCCAAGTTAGGAGTTAGCTGGGGAGGGGGAGATTGGCTTACCTCCTCCTCCTGATACTCCGGCGGCCGTGGGGAAGGGAGGTCGATGCTCTCCGCTCCCTGTGGAACATGCTGTGGCTGGGGAGAGAGACCAGTTGTCTCCTCTCCCTGGAAGGCACACTCCGGCTGGGGAGGGAGGTCGATGCTCTCCCCTCCCTGTAGCTGGGTCTGTTGCTGGGGATCTGGGCCGCCTGCCCAGCATCCCTGTAGGGCCGGTAGAGAGACTGCGGTCCCATCTCCACCTGCCTGCTGGGGGCCCTCCCAGGACCAGTCTATGAGGCCTGTTGCCTCGGGTATCTCTGGTTGGGGTTGGGGAAGGAGACTGGTTGTCTCTTCCCTCTGCACGGTATACTGCCGCTGGGGAGGGAGGTCGCTGCTCTCCTCTCCCTGTGACTCAGGCTGCCGCTGGGGAGGGAGGTCGTTGCTCTCCGCTCCCTGTAACTCACTTTCTCGCTGGAGAGCAGGTGTCCATACCCCCAAACTCCACAGTTGGCGCTCAAAGGCTTGTGCCGCTTCGTTCTCAGTAGCCAATTTTCGGATGATTCGACTGACTACCTCCTGCGCAGGGTCTGGACCATATCGGACTAGCCGCCTCTTTACCTCTGGAACGAAATCAGCGCCCTCATAGCGACGGATCAGGTTGAGGTGCTCCTCACAGGGTTCTGACCAGTGTCTTGTCAGCTCCATGCTGCTGTAGGTAGGGACGCTGCGCAGTGGCTTGCGTTGCCCTCAATAACTCTCATACGATATCAGTGCTGTTGGGGTGCTGCTCCTTGCGCTAGGACGCCATCCCACCGCTGCCGCCAAATGTTACGGTTGCCTCCAGGCTGGCTGGAAGTTGGACCGTAGAAAAGGATGCTCCTAGCGCTCACCAAAGGATCATCAGCACCGTAGACACCATGACTACTGCGTAGCCACCATAAGTAATGCAGACTCTACGAACCACCGCTGCTGGGCTGGTATCTCGCCGTCTGCTCTGCGCCCTGGACCTACGACCAGGCTCCAGTAGGTGAACCTCTACCTTCTGTAGAGCGAAGCAGGATCAGGAACAAGAGCTCTTACAAGAGCTCAGTAGCTAAGGGAGTATGAAGAGCATAGCAATCCCTGTAGTGATTATAGCTGTCCCCTACAAACATGAGTCAAGGCTGCAAGTTAGAGGGTCAGAAAAGGTCTGATGTGCTGGAACACCCAGCCTGCTTTTTATTGAGGTTACATGCAAAAGGGACACTCTCAGGGGGAGGCATAAAATCCTCAATCACACATTTAGATACATTTAGATAGAGAGACAACGCCCTGTGACAGGCCACAATGAATTAAATTACTTCAGCAGATAACAAGTTACACACAAGAAAACAATGCAGTCCATCTTATCAATAGCAGTCTGACTCTGGAGGTGATTAGACAATGGGAATGTTTATCACTAAACTTAATTAGAGCTGATGCTAGCAAACTTGTATTTAGAAACTAGCTTCTTGAAGCTGAACAAAGTTAACTCTTTAGTTCTGACCGAAGGGTCTGTCACATAGCACTTAATGGCACACAATGAAAACTAATGCTTTTGTAACAGTGCTCCCTTTCTGTGGAACACTCTGCCTGTGTGGTACTTGGTTCAGTAAGCCCTATTTACTGAACCAAGTGGGAGAAGCCAGGGACAAGTTATTTTACAGGTCTGGGGACATAGTCTTAAAGGGGCATTGTTCACCAAAGTCACAATATGTCCCCAGACGGTTCTTAAAGGGCCATACACACCCAATAAAAGTTAATACGTTTTCAGGGGCACAATCTTCCAGGGGCTATAGTCATGAGGAAGGAGGCTGGCAAATAGGCTTCTCCACAATCCAGGGAAGCAGGGCAATTTTCCATTTAAAGGGCCAGTTACAAATAGCAGTTTGTAACAGGAATGTTAGGTGATTTATGCCCTTTATGGCTTAAAACCAGACTCTGCATCAACTATGTAATTTTCCGTGGGAGTTTTGCCATGGATCCCCCTCCGGCATGCCACAGTCCAGGTGTTAGTCCCCTTGAAACAACTTTTACATCACTATTGTGGCCAGAAAGAGTCCCTGTTGGTTTTAAAGTTCGCCTGCCTATTGAAGTCAATGGCGGTTCTCCCGGTTCGCGAACAGTTGCGGAAGTTCGAGTCTGCCGTTCGCTAACCGAAATTTTTAGGTTTTCGACATCACTAATTCTCAGCCCTTGGATTTTGTGCGGTATGGAGCTTATCGCCACCATATCACACGCACAAGAAGGCTTTTCAGAAACTTGTAATGGCAGCGCTATGAAGGTGAAATAACGCAACTTTTGTTGCGTTCGTTTCGCATCCTCTAAGCGCAAATCTCATAATCTAGGCATCTATTAGGTGTTACCCTACCTACTGTATGCAATTAACAAAACAATAAGATATATAAGAGGGGTGGAGAAGAAAAAATAATAGAAAAGCAGTTTAGGGGCACAATTCTTCTACCTTAAAAATATATACACTTTATTGGTTAATTTAAAATATTACTTGCCAACATTAAGTCTTAATCATTATAGGTCCAGTGGGGATAAAAAAAGATAAATTAGGTCAACTGCAGCCTTACACCATAGATAACATTCCAGTTATTAGATAACAGATTCCAGTTAAAGTCTGAAAATGGCTGCAGTATGAGAATACAAACATTAACACAATAAATATTAGATTGCTTGTAGAGATACGTATCCCATGTATTCCTGGTCGATAATCTGGAACCTCGGCATCGGTCTGGGTAATGTGTTTGCAGCAATACTAGTAAAAAAACTCACACAACCAACAGATGCATTTCGGTCCATAAACGGACCTTTCTTAAGTAGAAGAATTGTGCCCCTAAACCACTTTTCTATTATTTTGCTATTATTTTTTCATCTCCACCCCTCTTATATATCTTATAGATTCTGAGTGCTAACACCATTAAGCAACTAATCCACTCCCTGGTAATTTCCCAATTTGACTACTACAATAACCTACAAACTGGTCTTCCTCTCTTCCCCACTTCAATCCATCCTAAATGCCTCGCCCGGCTAATCCCCATTTTCCACCGCACCCCTATTAAACTTAACTGCACCTGCACCATCCCCAATTAACCCTAGTCATCAGGGGACACAGAGAAATGACAGAAAGTCATCAGGGGACAAAGAGAAGTGACAGCAAGTCATCAGGGGACACAGAGACGTGACAGCAAGTCATCAGTAGACACAGAGACATGACAGCAAGTCATCAGGGGAAACAGAGAAGAGACAGCAAGTTATTAGGGGACACAAAGACGTGACAGCAACTCATCAGGAGACCAAGAGAAGTGAAAGCAATCATCAGAAGACAGAGAAGTGATAGCAAGAAATCAGGAGACACAGGGAAGTGACAGCAAGTCATCAGTAGACACAGAGATGTGACAGAAATGTCATCAGGGGACACAGAGAAGAGACAGCAACTCATCAGGGGACACAGAGAAGAGACAGCAACTCATCAGGGGACACAGAGAAGAGACAGCAAATTATCAGGAGAAACAGAGAAGTGACAGCAAGTCATCAGGGGACACAGGTAAGTGACAGCAAGTCATCAGAAGACACAGAGAAGTGACAGCAAGTTATCTGGGGACACAGAGAAGTAACAGCAAGTCATCAGGGGACACAGAGGTGTGGCAGCAAGTCATCAGTAGACACAGAGAAGTGACAGCAAGTAATCAGGGCACACAGAGAAGTGACAGCAAGTCATCAGGGGACACAGGGAAGTGACAGCAAGTCATCAGGGGACACAGAAAAATGAAAGCAAGTCATCAGGGGACACAGAGACAGCCACTCATTAGGAGACAAAAAGAAGTGAAAGCAATCATCAGAAGACAGAGAAGTGATAGCAAGTAATCAGGAGACAGAGGGAAGTGACAGCAAGTCATCAGTAGACACAGAGATGTGACAGCAAGTCATCAGGGGACACAGAGACATGACAGCAAGTCATCAGGGGACACAGAGAAGTGACAGCAAATCATCAGGAGACACAGAGAAGTGACAGCAAGTCATCAGGGGACATAGGGAAGTGACAGCAAATCATCAGAAGACACAGAGAAGTGACAGCAAGTCATCAGGGGACACAGAGAAGTGACAGCAAGTCATCAGGAGACAAAGAGAAGTAACAGCAAGTCATCAGGAGACACAGAGAAGTGACAGCAAGTCATCAGGAGACAAAGAGAAGTAACAGCAAGTCATCAGGAGACACAGAGAAGTGACAGCAAATCATCAGAAGACACAGAGAAGTAACAGCAAGTCATCAGGAGACACAGAGAAGTAACAGCAAGTCATCAGGGGAAACAGAGAAGTGACAGCAAGTAATCAGTAGACACAGAGAAGTGACAGCAAATCACCAGGAGACACAGAGAAGTGACAGCAAGTCATCAGGAGACACAGAGAAGTGACAGCAAGTCATCAGGAGACACAGAGAAGTGACAGCAAGTCATCAGGGGAAACAGAGAAGAGACAGCAAGTTATCAGGGGACACAGAGAAGTGACAGCAAGTTATCAGGAGACACAGAGAAGTGACAGCAAATCATCAGAAGACACAGAGAAGTAACAGCAAGTCATCAGGAGACACAGAGAAGTGACAGCAAGTCATCAGGGGACACAGAGAAGTGACAGCAAGTCATCAGTAGACACAGAGAAGTGACAGCAAGTCATCAGGAGACACAGAGAAGTGACAGCAAGTAATCAGTAGACACAGAGAAGTGACAGCAAGTCATCAGGAGACACAGAGAAGTGACAGCAAGTCATCAGGGGACACAGAGAAGTGACAGCAAGTCATCAGTAGACACAGAGAAGTGACAGCAAGTCATCAGGAGACACAGAGAAGTGACAGCAAGTCATCAGTAGACACAGAGAAGTGACAGCAAGTCATCAGGAGACACAGAGAAGTGACAGCAAGTAATCAGTAGACACAGAGAAGTAACAGCAAGTCATCAGGAGACACAGAGAAGTGACAGCAAGTCATCAGGGGACACAGAGAAGTGACAGCAAGTCATCAGGAGACACAGAGAAGTGACAGCAAGTCATCAGGGGACACAGAGAAGTGACAGCAAGTCATCAGGGGACACAGAGAAGTGACAGCAAGTCATCAGGAGACACAGAGAAGTGACAGCAAGTCATTAGTAGACACAGAGAAGTGACAGCAAGTCATCAGTAGACACAGAGAAGTGACAGCAAGTCATCAGGAGACACAGAGAAGTAACAGCAAGTCATCAGGAGACACAGAGAAGTGATAGCAAGTCATCAGGGGACACAGAGAAGTGACAGCAAGTCATCAGGAGACACAGAGAAGTGACAGCAAGTAATCAGTAGACACAGAGAAGTGACAGCAAGTCATCAGGGGACACAGAGAAGTGACAGCAAGGCATCAGGGGACACAGGGAAGTGACAGCAAGTCATCAGGGGACACAGAGAAGTGACAGCAAATCATCAGGGGACACAGGGAAGTGACAGCAAGTCATCAGGAGACACAGAGAAGTGACAGCAAGTCATCAGTAGACACAGAGAAGTGACAGCAAGTCATCAGGGGACACAGAGAAGTGACAGCAAGTCATCAGGAGACACAGAGAAGTGACAGCAAGTCATCAGGAGACACAGGGAAGTGACAGAAATGTCATCAGGAGACACAGAGAAGAGACAGGAAGTCATCAGGAGACAGAGAAGTGACAGCAAGTCATCAGGGGACACAGAGAAGTGACAGCAAGTCATCAGGGGACACAGAGAAGTGACAGCAAGTCATCAGTAGACACAGAGAAGTGACAGCAAGTCATCAGGGGACACAGAGAAGTGACAGCAAGTCATCAGTAGACACAGAGAAGTGACAGCAAGTCATCAGGGGACACAGAGAAGTGACAGCAAGTCATCAGTAGACACAGAGAAGTGACAGCAAGTCATTAGGAGACATAGAGAAGTGACAGCAAGTCATCAGTAGACACAGAGAAGTGACAGCAAGTCATTAGGAGACATAGAGAAGTGACAGCAAGTCATCAGGGGACACAGAGAAGTGACAGCAAGTCATCAGTAGACACAGAGAAGTGACAGCAAGTCATCAGGGGACACAGAGAAGTTACAGCAAGTCATCAGGGGACACAGAGAAGTGACAGCAAGTCATCAGGAGACAGAGAAGTGACAGCAAGTCATCAGGGGACAGAGAAGTGACAGCAAGTCATCAGGGGACAGAGAAGTGACAGCAAGTCATCAGGAGACACAGAGAAGTGACAGCAAGTCATCAGGAGACAGAGAAGTGACAGCAAGTCATTAGGAGACAGAGAAGTGACAGCAAGTCATTAGGAGACATAGAGAAGTGACAGCAAGTCATCAGTAGACACAGAGAAGTGACAGCAAATCTTCAGGGGACACAGAGAAGTGACAGCAAGTCATCAGTAGACACAGAGAAGTGACAGCAAATCTTCAGGGGACACAGAGAAGTGACAGCAAGTCACCAGGAGACACAGAGAAGTGACAGCAAGTCATCAGGAGACAGAGAAGTGACAGCAAGTCATTAGGAGACAGAGAAGTGACAGCAAGTCATCAGGAGACATAGAGAAGTGACAGCAAGTCATCAGGGGACACAGAGAAGTGACAGCAAGTCATCAGTAGACACAGAGAAGTGACAGCAAGTCATCAGGGGACACAGAGAAGTTACAGCAAGTCATCAGGGGACACAGAGAAGTGACAGCAAGTCATCAGGAGACAGAGAAGTGACAGCAAGTCATCAGGGGACAGAGAAGTGACAGCAAGTCATCAGGGGACAGAGAAGTGACAGCAAGTCATCAGGAGACACAGAGAAGTGACAGCAAGTCATCAGGAGACAGAGAAGTGACAGCAAGTCATTAGGAGACAGAGAAGTGACAGCAAGTCATTAGGAGACATATAGAAGTGACAGCAAGTCATCAGTAGACACAGAGAAGTGACAGCAAATCTTCAGGGGACACAGAGAAGTGACAGCAAGTCATCAGTAGACACAGAGAAGTGACAGCAAATCTTCAGGGGACACAGAGAAGTGACAGCAAGTCATCAGGAAACACAGAGAAGTGACAGCAAGTCATCAGGAGACAGAGAAGTGACAGCAAGTCATTAGGAGACAGAGAAGTGACAGCAAGTCATTAGGAGACATAGAGAAGTGACAGCAAGTCATCAGTAGACACAGAGAAGTGACAGCAAATCTTCAGGGGACACAGAGAAGTGACAGCAAGTCATCAGTAGACACAGAGAAGTGACAGCAAATCTTCAGGGGACACAGAGAAGTGACAGCAAGTCATCAGGAGACAAAGTGAAGTGACAGCAAGTCATCAGGGGACACAGAGATGTGACAGCAAGTCATCAGGGCACACAGAGAAGTGACAGCAAGTCATCAGGGGACACAGAGACGTAATAGCAAGTCATCAGGGGACACAAAAAAGTGACAGCAAGTCATCAGGAGACAAAGTGAAGTGACAGCAAGTCATCAGTAGACACAGAGAAGGGACAGCAAGTCATCAGGTGACATAGAGAAGTGACATCAAGTCATCAGGAGACACAAAGACATGACAGCAAGTCATCAGGGGACACAGAGAAGTGACAGGAAGTCATCAGGGGACACGGAAAATTGACAGCAAGTCATCAGGAGACAAAGTGAAGTGACAGCAAGTCATCAGGAGACAGAGAAGTGACAGCAAGTTATTAGGAGACATAGAGAAGTGACAGCAAGTCATCAGTAGACACAGAGAAGTGACAGCAAATCTTCAGGGGACACAGAGAAGTGACAGCAAGTCATCAGGAGACAAAGTGAAGTGACAGCAAGTCATCAGGGGACACAGAGATGTGACAGCAAGTCATCAGGGTACACAGAGAAGTGACAGCAAGTCATCAGGGGAAACAGAGACGTGATAGCAAGTCATCAGGGGACACAAAAAAGTGACAGCAAGTCTTCAGGGGACACAGAGAAGTGACAGCAAGTTATCAGGAGTCAAAGTGAAGTGACAGCAAGTCATCAGTAGACACAGAGAAATGACAGCAATTCATCAGGGGAAACAGAAAAGAGACAGCAAGTCATCAGGGGACAAAGCAAAGCGACAGCAAATCATCAGGAGACACAGAGAAGTGACAGCAAGTCATCAGGGGACACAGGGAAGTGACAGCAAGTCATCAGAAGACACAGAGAAGTGACAGCAAGTCATCAGGGGACACAGAGATGTGACAGCAAATCATCAGGGGACACAGAGAAGTGACAGCAAATCATCAGGAGACACAGAGAAGTGACAGCAAGTCATCAGGGGACATAGGGAAGTGACAGCAAATCATAAGAAGACACAGAGAAGTAACAGCAAGTCATCAGGGGACACAGAGATTTGACAGCAAGTCATCAGGGGACACAGAGATTTGACAGCAAGTCATCAGGGGACACAGAGACGTGATAGCAAGTCATCAGGGGACACAAAAAAGTGACAGCAAGTCTTCAGGGGACACAGAGAAGTGACAGCAAGTCATCAGGAGTCAAAGTGAAGTGACAGCAAGTCATCAGTAGACACAGAGAAATGACAGAAATTCATCAGGGGACACAGAGAAGTGACAGCAAGTCATCAGGGGACAAAGCGAAGCGACAGCAAATCATCAGGAGACACAGAGAAGTGACAGCAAGTCATCAGGGGACACAGGGAAGTGACAGCAAGTCATCAGAAGACACAGAGAAGTGACAGAAAGTCATCAGGGGACACAGAGAAGTAACAGCAAGTCATCACGGGACACAGAGGTGTGACAGCAAGTCATCAGTAGACACAGAGACATGACAGCAAGTCATCAGGGGAAACAGAGATGAGACATCAAGTCATCAGGGGAAACAGAGAAGAGACAGCAAGTTATCAGGGGGCACAAAGAAGTGACAGCAAATCATCAGAAGACACAGAGAAGTGACAGCAAGTCATCAGGGCACACAGAGAAGTGACAGCAAGTCATCAGGGCACACAGAGAAGTGACAGCAAATCATCAGGAGACACAGAGAAGTGACAGAAATGTCATCAGGGGACACAAAGAAGTGACAGCAAATCATCAGGGCACACAGAGAAGTGACAGCAAATCATCAGGAGACACAAAGACATGACAGCAAGTCATCAGGGGACACAGAGAAGTGACAGGAAGTCATCAGGGGACACAGAGATGTGACAGCAAGTCATCAGGGGACACAGAAAATTGACAGCAAGTCATCAGGAGACAAAGTGAAGTGACAGCAAGTCATCAGGAGACACAGAGAAGTGACAGAAAGTCATTAGGAGACATAGAGAGGTGACAGCAAGTCATCAGTAGACACAGAGAAGTGTCAGCAAATCTTCAGGGGACACAGAGAAGTGACAACAAGTCATCAGGAGACAAAGTGAAGTGACAGCAAGTCATCAGGGGACACAGAGATGTGACAGCAAGTCATTAGGGCACACAGAGAAGTGACAGGAAGTCATCAGGGGACACGGAGACGTGATAGCAAGTCTTCAGGGGACACAAAAAAGTGACAGCAAGTCATCAGGAGACAAAGTGAAGTGACAGCAAGTCATCAGTAGACACATAGAAGGGACAGCAAGTCATCAGGTGACATAGAGAAGTGACATCAAGTCATCAGTAGACACAGAGAAGTGACAGCAAGTCATCAGGGGACACAGAGAAGTGACAGCAAGTCATCAGTAGACACAGAGAAGTGACAGCAACTCATCAGGAGAGAAAGTGAAGTGACAGCAAGTCATCAGTGGAAACCAAGAAGGGACAGCAAGTCATCAGGGGACACAGAGATGTGACAGCAACTCATCAGGAGAGAAAGTGAAGTGACAGCAAGTCATCAGTGGAAACCAAGAAGGGACAGCAAGTCATCAGGGGACACAGAGAAGTGACAGCAAGTCATCAGGGGACACAGAGAAGTGACAGCAAGTCATCAGTAGACACAGAGACATGACAGCAAGTCCTCAGGGGAAACAGAGAAGAAACATCAAATCATAAGGGGAAACAGAGAAGAGACAGCAAGTTATCAGGGGACACAAAGACATGACAGCAACTCATAAGGAGACAAAGAGAAGTAAAAGCAGTCATCAGAAGACACAGAGAAGTGACAGCAAGTAATCAGGAAACACAGGAAAGTGATAGCAAGGCATCGGTAGACACAGAGAAGTGACAGAAATGTAATCAGGGGACACAGAGAAGTGACAGCAAATCATCAGGAGACACAGATAAGTGACAGCAAGTCATCAGGCGACAGAGAAGAGACAGCAAGTCATCAGGAGACACAGAGACATGACAGCAAGTCATCAGGGGACACAGAGAAGTGACAGCAAGTCATCAGGGGACACAGAGATGTGACAGCAAGTCATCAGGGGACACAGAGAAGTGACAGCAAGTCATCAGGAGACAAAGTGAAGTGACAGCAAGTCATCAGTAGACACAGAGAAATGACAGCAAGTCAGCAGGGGAAACCGAGAAGGGACAGCAAGTCATCAGGGGACACAGAGAAGTGACAACAAGGCATCAGGGGACACAGAGACATGACAGCAAGTCATCAGTAGACACAGAGACATGACAGCAAGTCATCAGGGAAACAGAGAAGAGACAGCAAGTTATTAGGGGACACAAAGACGTGACAGCAACTCATTAGGAGACAAAGAGAAGTGAGAGCAATCATCAGAAGACAGAGAAGTGATAGCAAGTAATCAGGAGACACAGATAAATGACAGCAAGTCATCAGTAGACACAGATAAATGACAGCAAGTCATCAGGGGAAACAGAAGAGACAGCAAGTCATCAGGGGAAACAGAGAAGAGACAGCAAGTCATCAGGGGACACAGGGAAGTGACAGCAAGTCATCAGGAGACACAGAGAAGTGACAGTAAGTCATCATGGGACACATGGAAGTGACAGCAAGCCATCAGGAGACACAGAGAAGTAACAGCAAGTTATCAGGAGACACAGAGAAGTGAGAGCAATTCATCAGTAGACACAGAGGTGACAGCAAGTAATCAGGGGAAACAGTGAAGTGGCAGAAATTCATCAGGAGACACAGAGACATGACAGCAAGTCATCATGGGACATAGAGAAGTTACAGCAAGTCATCAGGTGACACAGAGACATGACAGCAAGTAATCAGGGGACACAGATAAGTGACAGTAATTCATCAGGAGACACAGAAACTTGACAGCAAGTCATCAGGGGAGACAGAGAAGTGACAGCAAGTCATCAGGGGACATAGAGAAGTGGCAGCAAGTCATCAGGAGACACAGAGAAGTAACAGCATAATCAGGAGACACAGAGAAGTGGCAGCAAGTCATCAGGAGACACAGAGAAGTAACAGCAAGTCATCAGGGGACACAGAGAAGTGACAGCAATTCATCAGTAGACACAGAGGTGACAGCAAGTCATCAGGGGACACAGAGAAGTGGCAGCAAGTCATCAGGAGACACAGAGAAGTGACAGCAAGTCATCAGGGGACACAGATAAGTGACTGCAATCATCAGGGGACACAGAGAAGAGGCAGAAAGTAATCAGGGGACACAGAGAAGTGACAGCAAGTCATCAGGGGACACAGAGAAGTGACAGCAAGTCATCAGGGGACACAGAGACATGACAGCAAGTCAGCAGGGGAAACAGAAGAGACAGTGAGTTATCAGGGGACACAGAGACATGAATTCAAAACAGCAATGGTTTACACACTCAATTGTTAACTAAATATCAATTGTCACAATAATTAACTGCGCTTTTGATGTCTCTTATTACTCCGTCTACAGTCAACTTGCAGAAGAGTGAATGAGCCCCAAGGCTGGAGGTGACTCCCCAATGCAATAATGTAAAACATAAACCTTAAAACCAGGTAGAGTTAGTAAATGGGAGCTGATTTACCGCATCCGGTCTTAGGGTGCGATCTTATGCGGGTCCGGCCTTCAAACTGCACGACAGAACTCATCCATACTTGTGATCCTACGATTCACAAATTGTCCGTGCTGTCCGGTGATATTCCACTCTGCTCTGTAGACTGGCCGGAAACGTCAAAGCATAGATCACGCCCTCCTCAGATGCGTGCAGCTTACTCCATTGGCTATTGGTGTCGATCGTCACTCTCTCTCTTGCCTTGTGGTCCAATCCGGAAAGGAGGGGGGAGGATGCACTCTTCGATTCCAGGTGCCTACGTCCGTGCTCACTATAGAGGAATCCTTGTTAACAAATTCAAAGAAATAGAAACAGGAGCACCGGTGGATGTGCAAGTAGCGTTTACTCACTGCAATATCGCTACGTGTAAAAAGCTTTAAACTCGTGCTGAAAGCTACTTGTTTCAGCGTGTACAATCACACAATGCTTCTCAGTACATTGGCAGCAGTCGGATGGCTAGCAATGGGAGGAAGGAAGTGTAACAGCTGACGCGTTTCGGCTTCCCAGCCGTAGTCCTTGCTGAATAAAATGTTAAAAACAAGCGCCCTTTTTCAAGGGCAATCCTTCCTCTCATTGGCCATCCGATTAAACCAATCATTTGACTTTATGAAATACAATGCACCTTTTTCTCTATGTACAGTGTTACCAAAAGGATATATAAAAATGTTATGACAAAGACAATCCAGAATAATTGTTACTAATAATAAAGTCTGCTGCAATGAAAAAGAAAAATATATATGAATAGTTTTACATATGAACAGATTGCTTCGTACCTCTTCTGTCCAAACGTCCCTAGTGCACAAAAAGGGGGGGGGGGGACCTTTGTGTATTTCCATAGAAAACCAAGTTAGCTTTATATTATCTAGTTGTATTTATAATCATAACATTTCTTAATATTATGTGTCCTGTTGTGGTATTTATGTATGCTGAGCTATATGATAGTGAACTATAAGCTCTAAGCTCTAGCTATACTGCCTATACATTCACACATAACTATGTGTAGAGTGCCTCTTATTATTGTATACAGTGGAGCCGTGTTGCTACGGCTGACCTAATAAACAGGAATATGTTATGTGACAGCAAGTCATCAGGAGACAAAGAGAAGTGACAGCAAGTCATCAGGAGACAAAGAGAAGTGACAGCAAGT
Source organism: Bombina bombina (assembly GCF_027579735.1). NCBI lineage: Eukaryota > Metazoa > Chordata > Amphibia > Anura > Bombinatoridae > Bombina > Bombina bombina. Next base: position 602,034,152 of record NC_069505.1, on the reverse strand, counting down.
CATCAGGAGACAAAGAGAAGTGACAGCAAGTCATCAGGGGACACAGATAAGTGACAGCAAGTCATCAGGAGACAAAGAGAAGTGACAGCAAGTCCTCAGGAGACACAGATAAGTGACAGCAAGTCATCAGGAGACAACGGGAAGTGACAGTGAGTCATCAGAAGACACAGAGAAGTGACAGCAAGTCATCAGGGGACACAGAGAAGTGACAGCAAGTCATCAGGAGACACAGATAAGTGACAGCAAGTCATCAGGAGACAACGGGAAGTGACAGTGAGTCATCAGAAGACACAGAGAAGTGACAGCAAGTCATCAGGGGACACAGAGAAGTGACAGCAAGTCATCAGGAGACACAGATAAGTGACAGCAAGTCATCAGGAGACAACGGGAAGTGACAGTGAGTCATCAGAAGACACAGAGAAGTGACAGCAAGTCATCAGGAGACAACGGGAAGTGACAGTGAGTCATCAGAAGACACAGAGAAGTGACAGCAAGTCATCAGGGGACACAGAGAAGTGACAGCAAGTCATCAGGAGACAAAGAGAAGTGACAGCAAGTCATCAGGAGACACAGAGAAGTGACAGCAAGTCATCAGGGGACACAGAGAAGTGACAGCAAGTCATCAGGAGACACAGAGAAGTGACAGCAAGTCATCAGGGGACAAAGAGAAGTGACAGCAAGTCATCAGGAGACACAGAGAAGTGACAGCAAGTCATCAGGAGACAACGGGAAGTGACAGTGAGTCATCAGAAGACACAGAGAAGTGACAGCAAGTCATCAGGGGACACAGAGAAGTGACAGCAAGTCATCAGGAGACAAAGAGAAGTAACAGCAAGTCATCAGGAGACACAGAAAAGTGACAGCAAGTCATCAGGAGACAAAAAGAAGTGACAGCAAGTCATCAGGACACACAGAGAAGTGACAGCAAGTCATCAGGAGACAACGGGAAGTGACAGCAAGTCATCAAAAGACACAGAGAAGTGACAGCAAGTCATCAGGGGACACAGAGAAGTGACAGCAAATCATCAGGAGACAAAGAGAAGTGACAGCAAGTCATCAGGAAACACAGTGAAGTGACAGCAAGTCATCAGGAGACAAAGAGAAGTGACAGCAAGTCATCAGGAGACACAGAGAAGTGACAGCAAGTCATCAGGAGACAACGGGAAGTGACAGAGAAGTGACAGCAAGTCATCAGGGGACACAGAGAAGTGACAGCAAGTCATCAGGAGACAAAGAGAAGTGACAGCAAGTCATGAAAAGACACAGAGAAGTGACAGCAAGTCATCAGGAGACAACGGGAAGTGACAGCAAGTCATCAGGAAACACAGTGAAGTGACAGCAAGTCATCAGGGGACACAAAGACGTGACAGCAAGTCATCAGGGGACACAGGGAAGTGACAGCAAGTCATCAGGGGACACAGGGAAGTGACAGCAAGCCATCAGGGGACACAGAGAAGTGACAGCAAGTCATCAGTAGACACAGGGAAGTGACAGCAAATCACCAGGAGATACAGAGAAGTGACAGCAAATCATCAGGAGACACAGAGAAGTGACTGCAAATCATCAGGGGACACAGAGAAGAGACAGAAAGTAATCAGGGGACACAGAGACATGACAGCAATTCATCAGGAGACACAGAGACATGACAGGAAGTCATCAGGAGACACAGAGACATGACAGCAAGTCATCAGGGGACACAGAGAAGTGACAGCAAGTCATCAGGGGACACAGAGAAGTGACAGCAAGTCATCAGGGGACACAGAGAAGTGACAGCAAGTCATCAGGGGACACAGAGACATGACAGCAATTCATCAGGAGACACAGAGACATGACAGCAAGTCATCAGGAGACACAGAGACATGACAGGAAGTCATCAGGGGACACAAAGACGTGAAAGCAAGTCATCAGGGGACACAGAGAAGTGACAGCAAGTCATCAGGGGACACAGAGGCGTGACAGCAAGTCATCAGGAGACACAGAGACATGGAAGCAAGTTATCAGGGGGCACAAAGACATGACAGCAAGTCATCAGGGGACACAGAGAAGTGACAGCAAGTCATCAGGGGACACAGAGACGTGACAGCAACTCATCAGGAGACAAAGAGAAGTGAAAGCAGTCATCAAAAGACACAGAGAAGTGACAGCAAGTAATCAGGAGACACAGAGAAGTGACAGCAAGTCATCAGGGGACACAGATAAGTGACTAAGTCATATAAATATTTGATAATAAAAAAAAAAACAAGAAAAGACTTTCATGAACAATTTTGTTTTTATTTCAAATCTAGTTTAAACAACATAACACAAACTAGAGATGAGCATTTCACAGTTTTGTTCACTGTGAATGCGGGACTAGGAGACTGCCAGGAAGTAGCATTAATATTAACATTATTATCAGTGTATCTAGCAAAGAATTCTCAAACAGGCATCACCCCATACACAGAATGCAGCATGAAGAGGCTCAGTGAAGAAGGTGACAGTGACAGTGTGTAAGTGTCTGATCGGGTCACACAGCTCATAAAAGGTCAGACGCCCAGCCTCAAAGTCCAGCAGTATTCCTACTGTGTCACATGATAGAGGGGGGTTTAATGAGGATTTTATATTGTTATGTCTAATGTAAAGACCTTTATTATCACTATACAAACACCAGGACTTGTTATTATATCCTATCTCAGACTGATATCCTCTCCTCTCCATACTGGTATAACAAACCCCTACACACCAGTACCCTGACTCACTGGTCTGCACTTCCCAGTAATGTCGCCCTGAGGAAAAGCTCCTGGTACTTAATACCTGAGAACCATATGTAAATCTCTCAGGTGTTTTGGGTCGCTTCTGGCTTATATGTGACCAGGATGCAGTTTTCAAGTCACCTGATACAATAACTTTATTACCAGCTGTGTTTATATCCAGTAATATGTCTGATGTCACCTGCACATAAATCTTTCTCTTTACATCAGTCATAATATCAGCTAAACCTCTGTATAAGGTCACTGAGATCGAATCCTCCAAATCCCCCCCAGCAGGGACCTGTTTATCACCTCTCTGTGTGACCTCATTATCTCCCTTCTCAGCACCACAAAAGTCATCTCTGTGTGATACCTGTTCTTGTAGGACAGTTAATGGGTCAGTCAAGTTGTACAGCTCTTCAATGTGACTCATCTTCCTGGTCAGCTCGTCCTTCTCTTTTTCCAGCTGCTGGATCAGATCAGAGATTGGGAGTAAAACCTGCTCCTGCTGCCGGGTGATGTCACTCAGGACTCGCTTCTCTAGGTCTTTCAGCTGTTTCCTGATGTCCCTAATCAGGGAAGTGAGTCGCTCTGTTACACCAGCTGCTTTCTCTTGCACCCCTCTCCTGTGCTCCTGCAGACTCTGGACTCTTTTCTCAGTCTTCTCTCTCTTTGTGGTCAGTTTCTGCAGAACATCTCTCAGTTTCTCTTTCTTCTTCTCAGAAGCCTCATTCAGCAGCTCCACCTGGTGTCCCCTGTGCTCTCCGGCCAGGGAGCAGGACACACAGATACAGGCAGCATCCTCAGTGCAGTAATATTCCAGGAGCTTCTTGTGCTTGTAGCATTTTCTGTTACCCCAGGAAGTGGTGGGTTCAGTTAAGACGTGTTCCTCAGACTTGCTGTGTACCCTCAGGTGGGAATCACACAGAGAAGCCTCACAATGCAGACATGATTTAGCAGCAGGTACAGGAGAGTGAACACAGTAAGTGCAGAAGACCCCAGAATGTGTCCCTTCATGAGTAGGAATGAAACAACCTACAATGTTACTTAACTTCAGGTTCCTCTGCAGCTCAGGTCGGTTACTGAATCTCTTTCTGCACTCAGGACAGGAATAAAGCCCAGACCCCTCCTGGGTACCCAGCACACTCTCAATACAGCCCAGGCAGTAGTTATGGCCACATCTCAGAGTTACAGGATCTGTATAAATGCTCAGGCAGATGGGGCAGGTTAGCTCCTCTCTCAGATCAGCAGATGCCATGCTTGTATTATCCAGTAGCACAAAATGAAACTGGAAGTGTCTTCTGCAGCACAGGATGTGGTGAGGGTCTCAGACTCACTGGGGTATTTGCTTCTTGTTTACCCTTTCAGTATACAGTGCTTAGTATACTTAGGGTTGCCAGGTCTCTGCAACAAAAATACCAGACAGATAAGCGCGGGGGGGAGGGGTTAAAAAAAAAAGTGTGTATATCTATATATATATATATATATATATGCACACATACATACATACACACACATACACTGGGTGTGTGTGTGTACATATATATATATAGATAGATAGATAGATAGATAGATAGATAGATAGATAGATAGATGGATAGATATATACTGAGTGTGTGTATGTTTATATATACATATATATATACACACTGAGTGTGTATATATACATATTTTATATATATATATATATATATATATATACTGAGTGTGTATATATACATACATACACACACATGTGATTGGTTACAGTGACACACCTACATCTGTATTTGATTGGCTCATTTTATATATATATATATATATATATATATATATATATATATATATAAAGGTATATGTGTGTGTATCAATGACGTGCAGTGAGGTCAGAGGCTAGTGAGGCACTGACTATTATACGCCCGAGAAGCAAATATATGAATCCAATTCACGTCTTTCTCTCTCTCCCTCTCATACACTTCTCTCTCTCCCTCTTATACACCTCTCTCTCCCTCTCACACACTTCTCTCTCTCCCTCTCACACACTTCTCTCTCTCCCTCTCACACACTTCTCTCTCTCCCTCTCACACACTTCTCTCTCCCTCTCACATACTTCTCTCTCTCCCTCTCACACACTTCTCTCTCCCTCTCACATACTTCTCTCTCTCCCTCTCACACACTTCTCTCTCTTCCTCTCACACACTTCTCTCTCTCCCTCTCACACACTTCTCTCTCTCCCTCTCACACACTTCTCTCTCTCCCTCTCACACACTTCTCTCTCCCTCTCACACACTTCTCTCTCTCCCTCTCACACACTTCTCTCTCCCTCTCACATACTTCTCTCTCTCACTCTCACACACTTTTCTCTCTCTCACTCACACACTTTTCTCTCTCTCACTCACACACTTCTCTCTCTACCTCTCACACACTTCTCTCTCTCTCACACACACTTCTCTCACTCTCACACACTTCTCTCTCTCTCTCACACACACACACACACACACACTTCTCTCTCTCACACACACACACACACTTCTCTCTCTCACACACACTTCTCTCTCTCACACACACACACACACACTTCTCTCTCTCACACACTGAGTACACACACATGTGATTGGTTACAGTGACACACCTACATCTGTATTTGATTGGCTCATTTTATATATATATATATATATATAAAGGTATATGTGTGTGCATCAGTGACGTGCAGTGAGGTCAGAGGCTAGTGAGGCACTGACTATTATACGCCCGAGAAGCAAATATATGAATCCAAATCACGTCTTTCTCTCTCTCCCTCTCATACACTTCTCTCTCTCCCTCTCACACACTTCTCCCTCTCACACACTTCTCTCTCTCCCTCTCACACACTTCTCTCTCCCTCTCACACACTTCTCTCTCTCCCTCTCACACACTTCTCTCTCCCTCTCACATACTTCTCTCTCTCCCTCTCACACACTTCTCTCTCTCCCTCTCACACACTTCTCTCTCTCACTCTCACACACTTTTCTCTCTCTCACTCACACACTTTTCTCTCTCTCACTCACACACTTCTCTCTCTACCTCTCACACACTTCTCTCTCTCTCACACACACTTCTCTCACTCTCACACACTTCTCTCTCTCTCTCTCACACACACACACACACACACTTCTCTCTCTCACACACACACACACTTCTCTCTCTCACACACACTTCTCTCTCTCTCACACACACACACACACACTTCTCTTTCTCTCACACACGCACACACCTCTCTCTCACACACACACTTCTCTCTCACACACACACACACTTCTCTCTGTCACACACACACTTCTCTCTCACACACACACACTTCTCTCTCTCACACACACACTTCTCTCTCTCTCACACACACACAAACTTCTTTCTCTCTCTCTCTCACACACACACACTTCTCTCTCTCGCTCTCACACACACACACACACACACTTGTCTCTGTCACACACACACACCTCTCTCTCACACACTCACACACACTTCTCTCTCACACACACACACACTTCTCTCTCTCACACACACACACTTCTCTCTCTCACACACATACTTCTCTCTCTCACACACACACACACAGTCACACACACTTTTCTCTCTCTCTCACACACACACACACTTCTCTCTCTCTCTCTCTCTCTCTTTACAGTACACAAATTCCAATTGTAGTTCTCTTCATTTCTTAGTTAAAATATAAAACTATAACAATAATCTTGTATAAGTGGTATTTTTGTCACCAATTCCTTAAAAACAAAATTACACTATACTGAGCCTTCCAGTGGGGAACTCAATCTGATTATTTGGGGTTATAAATTATTATTATTATTTTATTGTGTAAACTACACCCAGCAGGTGGCGCTGCTGGACAAATAAACACTAATATTTTGTGTAATTAGAACATAGCACAATCCTTAAATAAATATAATAATAATAATTTAACCACATAGAATCAGATTAAGTTTCCAGTGGAAGGCTCAGTAGTGTGTAATTTTGTTTTTAAAGAATTGGTGACAAAAATACCACTTATACAACAAGATTATTAATAAATGTAATTTAAATTCACTGACCATATGGATCATTATACAATAAATGTAAAGACACAGCTTTTTTATTTATTTATTTATTAAAATGAATTGATGTACTGAGAAATACATGGGAAATAAAATGTGAACATTGCAGATTCAGTCAGTGTTTTTGAACACCGGCATTTGAGATTTTCTCCAGCAGCGCCACCTGCTGGGTGTAGTTTACACAATTAGCTCTTTACAATTAAACTACACCCAGCATGTGGCGCTGCTGGACAAGATCTGAAATGCCAGTGTTCAAAAAAAATGACTGAATCTGCAATGTACACATTTTATTTCCCGGGCATTTCTCATTCATTTAAAAAATAAATAAATCAAAAAGCTGTCTTTACATTTTTTGTATAATGATCCATATGGGCAGTGAATTTAAAATGTACTTGTATATAGAACAGCCTCAATAAAATAGTGGTTTCCCCCAGTCCCCACTGCCTGTCAGTACTCAGTGCCACTGCTGCATCACCGGACCGGTCCTCATATCATCATCAATCATGCAACAGTTATTAGTGACTTACACAACGTACCAGTATCACATTGAGGCAGAACTTTTTTTCATTTTCTGCAAAGAGATTTTTTTTTAGTGAAAATGTTTCTGCAGTGTCTTTAAGAAGCGGGTGTTGCTGTGTTATTTGCCCTTACTTGGTGTGCATGAGGACAGGTTCATGTACAGCCTGTGTATACAACATATACACACACACACACCATATATACACACACCATATACACACACACACCATATACAGTACACACACAATATACACACACACCATATATACACACACCATATACACACACACCATATACACACACACCATATATACACACACACCATATACACACACACACACACCATATATACACACACCATACACACACACACACACACCATATATACACACACCATATATACACACACCATATATACACACACCATATACACACACACCATATACACACACACCATATATACACACACACCATATACACACACACACACACCATATATACACACACCATACACACACACACACACACCATATATACACACACCATATACACACACACACCATATACAGTACACACACAATATACACACACACCATATACACACACACACACACCATACACACACACACACCATATACACACACACCATACACACACACACACCATATACACACACACACACACCATATACAGTACACACACAATATACACACACACACACCATATATACACACACCATATACACACACACACAGCATATATACACACACTCACACAATATACACACACACACCATATACACACACACACACACCATATACACACACACACACACCTTATACACACACAATACACACACACACACACCATATACACACACACACCATATACACACACACACACCATATACACACACAATATACACACACACACCATATACACACACACCATATACACACACACACACCATATACACACACACACACCATATACACACACACACACCATATACACACACACCATATACACACACACACACCCCATATATACACACACACAACATATACACACACACACCATATACACACACCATACACACACACACACACACACACCATATATACACACACCATATACACACACACACACACACACCATATATACACACACCATATACACACACACCATATATACACACACCATATACACACACACACACCATATACACACACACACCATATACACACACACCATATATACACACACCATATACACACACACACACACACACCATATACACACACCATATACACACACACACACACACACACCATATATACACACACCATATACACACACACCATATACACACACACCATATATACACACACCATATACACACACCATATATACACACACACACACACACACACACACACCATATACACACACACACCATATACACACACAATATACACACACACACACCATATATACACACACCATATACACACACACACCATATATACACACACCATATACACACACACCATATACACACACACACCATATATACACACACACACCATACACACACACACACACACACACCATACACACACACCATATACACACACACACACCATATACACACACCCACACACCATATACACACCCACACACACCATATACACACACACACCATACACTCACACCATACACACACACCCACACACCATATACACACACCATATACACACACACCATACACACACACACCATATACACACACACACACACCATATACACACACACACCATACACTCACACCATACACACACACCCACACACCATATACACACACCCACACACCATATACACACACCATATACACACACACCATACACACACACACCATATACACACACACCATATACACACACACACCATATACACACACACCATATACACACACCATATACACACACACCATACACACACACACCATATACACACACACCATATACACACACACACCATATACACACACACTTCTACCTATCTAACTCCATCCATAACACTGCAATTACATTTTAATGCCATTTTAATTAAAACTTGAATGCCACAATGACTATACTATGCACACATATATAAATATATAAATAATAGTTTAATGACCTTTATCTCCACATTATCATAAATACACAGCTTTGCAGTTTGACTACCTTTTATTTGATTAACTGTTCACATATACATTTTATGTACCTGCCTCCACCCAAACAGCATGACGCTGTCACAACAGAGACCAGACATCACCCTTTACTAGTCCCTCAGGCTGCATATTCTGTCACATGCTAGCCTGGCTGTCAGACAAAATAACAGGAGGAACTTCAGACCGGCATGTCACATGATTCAGAGCAGCAGCAAACACTTCTAGTAGTGATCTGAATCATGTGACATGCCGGTCTGAAGTTCCTCCTGTTATTTTGTTATATTCATTGATTCATGACATCAGCACAAATGCAAAATCATTTTGAAAACTGCAGGTGCTTAGGGGAAAATGTACCTACCTTCCATTTCCCGGTCTTCCTATCTCCACTGGGCTAATGGGCTTGGACACTGCACACCCAGCCTAGAGGGGAATACTCGTGCTGCCTGCTGCTGCTTCCCTCCCGAGTCAGCTACCCTGCCCCATAGAAAAGTGTATGCAGCTGAGTGATCACACTTTGTTATTGGGCGGGACTCAGCAGCACTGAGCAGAAAATCTGTATGGGAAGTGACTGTCGCTCCTGACCCGCTGCTGTCACTATTATAGGTCTGTGTGTGTGGTACATACGTATGTCCTGTGAGTGCTTTCAGTGCCAGTGATATCACGTGACATAAGTCACTACTATAGGTCTGTGTGTGTGGTACATACGTATGTCCTGTGAGTGCTCTCAGTGCCAGCGATATCACATGACATAAGTCACTATTATAGGTCTGTGTGTGGTACATACGTATGTCCTGTGAGTGCTCTCAGTGCCAGTGATATCACGTTACATAAGTCACTACTATAGGTCTGTGTGTGTGGTACATACGTATGTCCTGTGAGTGCTTTCAGTGCCAGTGATATCACGTGACATAAGTCACTACTATAGGTCTGTGTGTGTGGTACATACGTATGTCCTGTGAGTGCTCTCAGTGCCAGCGATATCACATGACATAAGTCACTATTATAGGTCTGTGTGTGGTACATACGTATGTCCTGTGAGTGCTCTCAGTGCCAGCGATATCACATGACATAAGTCACTATTATAGGTCTGTGTGTGTAGTACATACGTATGTCCTGTGAGTGCTCTCAGTGCCAGTGATATCACGTTACATAAGTCACTACTATAGGTCTGTGTGTGGTACATACGTATGTCCTGTGAGTGCTTTCAGTGCCAGTGATATCACGTGACATAAGTCACTACTATAGGTCTGTGTGTGTGGTACATACGTATGTCCTGTGAGTGCTCTCAGTGCCAGCGATATCACGTGACATAAGTCACTACTATAGGTCTGTGTGTGGTACATACGTATGTCCTGTGAGTGCTCTCAGTGCCAGTGATATCACGTGACATAAGTCACTACTATAGGTCTGTGTGTGGTACATACGTATGTCCTGTGAGTGCTCTCAGTGCCAGCGATATCACGTTACATAAGTCACTACTATAGGTCTGTGTGTGGTACATACGTATGTCCTGTGAGTGCTCTCAGTGCCAGTGATATCACGTGACATAAGTCACTACTATAGGTCTGTGTGTGGTACATACGTATGTCCTGTGAGTGCTCTCAGTGCCAGCGATATCACGTTACATAAGTCACTACTATAGGTCTGTGTGTGGTACATACGTATGTCCTGTGAGTGCTCTCAGTGCCAGTGATATCACGTGACATAACTCACTACTATAGGTCTGTGTGTGGTACATACGTATGTCCTGTGAGTGCTCTCAGTGCCAGTGATATCACGTGACATAAGTCACTACTATAGGTCTGTGTGTGGTACATACGTATGTCCTGTGAGTGCTCTCAGTGCCAGTGATATCACGTGACATAAGTCACTACTATAGGTCTGTGTGTGGTACATACGTATGTCCTGTGAGTGCTCTCAGTGCCAGTGATATCACGTGACATAAGTCACTACTATAGGTCTGTGTGTGGTACATACGTATATCCTGTGAGTGCTTTCAGTGCCAGTGATATCACGTGACATAAGTCACTACTATAGGTCTGTGTGTGGTACATACGTATGTCCTGTGAGTGCTCTCAGTGCCAGTGATATCACGTGACATAAGTCACTACTATAGGTCTGTGTGTGGTACATACGTATGTCCTGTGAGTGCTCTCAGTGCCAGCGATATCACGTGACATAAGTTACTACTATAGGTCTGTGTGAGGTACATACGTATGTCCTGTGAGTGCTCTCAGTGCCAGTGATATCACGTGACATAAGTCACTACTATAGGTCTGTGTGTGGTACATACGTATGTCCTGTGAGCGCTCTCAGTGCCAGTGATATCACGTGACATAAGTCACTACTATAGGTCTGTGTGTGGTACATACGTATGTCCTGTGAGTGCTTTCAGTGCCAGTGATATCACGTGACATAAGTCACTACTATAGGTCTGTGTGTGGTACATACGTATGTCCTGTGAGTGCTTTCAGTGCCAGTGATATCACGTGACATGTCACTACTATAGGTCTGTGTGTGGTACATACGTATGTCCTGTGAGTGCTTTCAGTGCCAGTGATATCACGTGACATAAGTCACTACTATAGGTCTGTGTGTGTGGTACATACGTATGTCCTGTGAGTGCTCTCAGTGCCAGTGATATCACGTGACATAAGTCACTACTATAGGTCTGTGTGTGTGGTACATACGTATGTCCTGTGTGTGCTCTCAGTGCCAGTGATATCACATGACATAAGTCACTACTATAGGTCTGTGTGTGTAGTACATACGTATGTCCTGTGAGTGCTCTCAGTGCCAGTGATATCACATGACATAAGTCACTACTATAGGTCTGTGTGTGTTACATACGTATGTCCTGTGAGTGCTCTCAGTGCCAGTGATATCACGTGACATAAGTCACTGGGTATGCGCCAGACTATAGGTCTGTGTGTGTGGTACATACGTATTTCCTGTGAGTGCTCTCAGTGCCAGTGATATCACGTGACATAAGGCACTGGGTATGCGCCAGACTATAGGTCTGCGTGTGCGGTACATACGTATGTCCTGTGAGTGCCCTCAGTGCCAGTAATATCAGGTGACATAAGTCACTACTATAGGTCTGTGTGTGGTACATACGTATGTCCTGTGAGTGCTCTCAGTGCCAGCGATATCACGTGACATAAGTCACTACTATAGGTCTGTGTGTGGTACATACGTATGTCCTGTGAGTGCTCTCAGTGCCAGTGATATCACGTGACATAAGTCACTACTATAGGTCTGTGTGTGGTACATACGTATGTCCTGTGAGTGCTCTCAGTGCCAGCGATATCACGTTACATAAGTCACTACTATAGGTCTGTGTGTGGTACATACGTATGTCCTGTGAGTGCTCTCAGTGCCAGTGATATCACGTGACATAAGTCACTACTATAGGTCTGTGTGTGGTACATACGTATGTCCTGTGAGTGCTCTCAGTGCCAGTGATATCACGTGACATAAGTCACTGGGTATGCGCCAGACTATAGGTCTGTGTGTGCGGTACATATGTATGTCCTGTGAGTGCTCTCAGTGACAGTGATATCACGTGACATAAGTCACTGGGTATGCGCCAGACTATAGGTCTGTGTGTGGTACATACGTATGTCCTGTGAGTGCTCTCAGTGCCAGTGATATCACGTGACATAAGTCACTACTATAGGTCTGTGTGTGGTACATACGTATGTCCTGTGAGTGCTCTCAGTGCCAGTGATATCACGTGACATAAGTCACTGGGTATGCGCCAGACTATAGGTCTGTGTGTGTGGTACATACGTATGTCCTGTGAGTGCTCTCAGTGCCAGCGATATCACGTGACATAAGTCACTACTATAGGTCTGTGTGTGGTACATACGTATGTCCTGTGTGTGCTCTCAGTGCCAGTGATATCACGTGGCATAATTCACTGGGTATGCGTCAGACTATAGGTCTGTGTGTGTGGTACATACGTATGTCCTGTGAGTGCTCTCAGTGCCAGTGATATCACGTGACATAAGTCACTGTGTATGCGCCAGACTATAGGTCTGTGTGTGGGACATACGTATGTCCTGTGAGTGCTCTCAGTGCCAGCGATATCACATGACATAGGTCACTGGGTATGCGCCAGACTATTGGTCTGTGTGTGGTACATACGTATGTCCTGTGAGTGCTCTCAGTGCCAGTAATATCACGTGACATAAGTCACTACTATAGGTCTGTGTGTGGTACATACGTATGTCCTGTGAGTGCTCTCAGTGCCAGTGATATCACGTGACATAAGTCACTGGGTATGCGCCAGACTATTGGTCTGTGTGTGGTACATACGTATGTCCTGTGAGTGCTCTCAGTGCCAGTAATATCACGTGACATAAGTCACTACTATAGGTCTATGTGTGGTACATACGTATGTCCTGTGAGTGCTCTCAGTGCCAGTGATATCACATGACATAAGTCACTACTATAGGTCTGTGTGTGGTACATACGTATGTCCTGTGAGTGCTTTCAGTGCCAGTGATATCACGTGACATAAGTCACTACTATAGGTCTGTGTGTGGTACATACGTATGTCCTGTGAGTGCTTTCAGTGCCAGTGATATCACGTGACATGTCACTACTATAGGTCTGTGTGTGGTACATACGTATGTCCTGTGAGTGCTTTCAGTGCCAGTGATATCACGTGACATAAGTCACTACTATAGGTCTGTGTGTGGTACATACGTATGTCCTGTGAGTGCTTTCAGTGCCAGCGATATCAAGTGACATAAGTCACTACTATAAGTCTGTGTGTGTGGTACATACGTATGTCCTGTGAGTGCTCTCAGTGCCAGTGATATCACGTGACATAAGTCACTACTATAGGTCTGTGTGTGTGGTACATACGTATGTCCTGTGAGTGCTCTCAGTGCCAGTGATATCACGTGATATAAGTCACTGGGTATGCGCCAGACTATAGGTCTGTGTGTGTGGTACATACGTATGTCCTGTGAGTGCTCTCAGTGCCAGTGATATCACGTGACATAAGGCACTGGGTATGCGCCAGACTATAGGTCTGCGTGTGCGGTACATACGTATGTCCTGTGAGTGCTCTCAGTGCCAGTAATATCAGGTGACATAAGTCACTACTATAGGTCTGTGTGTGGTACATACGTATGTCCTGTGAGTGCTCTCAGTGCCAGCGATATCACGTGACATAAGTCACTACTATAGGTCTGTGTGTGTGGTACATACGTATGTCCTGTGAGTGCTCTCAGTGCCAGTGATATCACGTGACATAAGTCACTACTATAGGTCTGTGTGTGGTACATACGTATGTCCTGTGAGTGCTGTCAGTGCCAGTGATATCACGTGACATAAGTCACTGGGTATGCGCCAGACTATAGGTCTGTGTGTGTGGTAAATACGTATGAACTGTGAGTGCTCTCAGTGCCAGTGATATCACGTGACATAAGTCACTGTGTATGCGCCAGACTATAGGTCTGTGTGTGGGACATACGTATGTCCTGTGAGTGCTCTCAGTGCCAGCGATATCACATGACATAGGTCACTGGGTATGCGCCAGACTATTGGTCTGTGTGTGGTACATACATATGTCCTGTGAGTGCTCTCAGTGCCAGTAATATCACGTGACATAAGTCACTACTATAGGTCTGTGTGTGGTACATACGTATGTCCTGTGAGTGCTCTCAGTGCCAGTGATATCACGTGACATAAGTCACTGGGTATGCGCCAGACTATTGGTCTGTGTGTGGTACATACGTATGTCCTGTGAGTGCTCTCAGTGCCAGTAATATCACGTGACATAAGTCACTACTATAGGTCTATGTGTGGTACATACGTATGTCCTGTGAGTGCTCTCAGTGCCAGTGATATCACATGACATAAGTCACTACTATAGGTCTGTGTGTGGTACATACGTATGTCCTGTGAGTGCTTTCAGTGCCAGTGATATCACGTGACATAAGTCACTACTATAGGTCTGTGTGTGGTACATACGTATGTCCTGTGAGTGCTTTCAGTGCCAGTGATATCACGTGACATGTCACTACTATAGGTCTGTGTGTGGTACATACGTATGTCCTGTGAGTGCTTTCAGTGCCAGTGATATCACGTGACATAAGTCACTACTATAGGTCTGTGTGTGGTACATACGTATGTCCTGTGAGTGCTTTCAGTGCCAGCGATATCAAGTGACATAAGTCACTACTATAAGTCTGTGTGTGTGGTACATACGTATGTCCTGTGAGTGCTCTCAGTGCCAGTGATATCACGTGACATAAGTCACTACTATAGGTCTGTGTGTGTGGTACATACGTATGTCCTGTGAGTGCTCTCAGTGCCAGTGATATCACGTGATATAAGTCACTGGGTATGCGCCAGACTATAGGTCTGTGTGTGTGGTACATACGTATGTCCTGTGAGTGCTCTCAGTGCCAGTGATATCACGTGACATAAGGCACTGGGTATGCGCCAGACTATAGGTCTGCGTGTGCGGTACATATGTATGTCCTGTGAGTGCTCTCAGTGCCAGTAATATCAGGTGACATAAGTCACTACTATAGGTCTGTGTGTGGTACATACGTATGTCCTGTGAGTGCTCTCAGTGCCAGCGATATCACGTGACATAAGTCACTACTATAGGTCTGTGTGTGTGGTACATACGTATGTCCTGTGAGTGCTCTCAGTGCCAGTGATATCACGTGACATAAGTCACTACTATAGGTCTGTGTGTGGTACATACGTATGTCCTGTGAGTGCTGTCAGTGCCAGTGATATCACGTGACATAAGTCACTGGGTATGCGCCAGACTATAGGTCTGTGTGTGTGGTAAATACGTATGAACTGTGAGTGCTCTCAGTGCCAGTGATATCACGTGACATAAGGCACTGGGTATGCACCAGACTATAGGTCTGCGTGTGCGGTACATACGTATGTCCTGTGAGTGCCCTCAGTGCCAGTAATATCAGGTGACATAAGTCACTACTATAGGTCTGTGTGTGGTACATACGTATGTCCTGTGAGTGCTCTCAGTGCCAGCGATATCACGTGACATAAGTCACTACTATAGGTCTGTGTGTGGTACATACGTATGTCCTGTGAGTGCTCTCAGTGCCAGTGATATCACGTGACATAAGTCACTACTATAGGTCTGTGTGTGGTACATACGTATGTCCTGTGAGTGCTCTCAGTGCCAGCGATATCACGTTACATAAGTCACTACTATAGGTCTGTGTGTGGTACATACGTATGTCCTGTGAGTGCTCTCAGTGCCAGTGATATCACGTGACATAAGTCACTACTATAGGTCTGTGTGTGGTACATACGTATGTCCTGTGAGTGCTCTCAGTGCCAGTGATATCACGTGACATAAGTCACTACTATAGGTCTGTGTGTGGTACATACGTATGTCCTGTGAGTGCTCTCAGTGCCAGTGATATCACGTGACATAAGTCACTACTATAGGTCTGTGTGTGGTACATACGTATGTCCTGTGAGTGCTCTCAGTGCCAGTGATATCACGTGACATAAGTCACTACTATAGGTCTGTGTGTGGTACATACGTATATCCTGTGAGTGCTTTCAGTGCCAGTGATATCACGTGACATAAGTCACTACTATAGGTCTGTGTGTGGTACATACGTATGTCCTGTGAGTGCTCTCAGTGCCAGTGATATCACGTGACATAAGTCACTACTATAGGTCTGTGTGTGGTACATACGTATGTCCTGTGAGTGCTCTCAGTGCCAGCGATATCACGTGACATAAGTTACTACTATAGGTCTGTGTGTGGTACATACGTATGTCCTGTGAGTGCTCTCAGTGCCAGTGATATCACGTGACATAAGTCACTACTATAGGTCTGTGTGTGGTACATACGTATGTCCTGTGAGCGCTCTCAGTGCCAGTGATATCACGTGACATAAGTCACTACTATAGGTCTGTGTGTGGTACATACGTATGTCCTGTGAGTGCTTTCAGTGCCAGTGATATCACGTGACATAAGTCACTACTATAGGTCTGTGTGTGGTACATACGTATGTCCTGTGAGTGCTTTCAGTGCCAGTGATATCACGTGACATGTCACTACTATAGGTCTGTGTGTGGTACATACGTATGTCCTGTGAGTGCTTTCAGTGCCAGTGATATCACGTGACATAAGTCACTACTATAGGTCTGTGTGTGTGGTACATACGTATGTCCTGTGAGTGCTCTCAGTGCCAGTGATATCACGTGACATAAGTCACTACTATAGGTCTGTGTGTGTGGTACATACGTATGTCCTGTGTGTGCTCTCAGTGCCAGTGATATCACATGACATAAGTCACTACTATAGGTCTGTGTGTGTAGTACATACGTATGTCCTGTGAGTGCTCTCAGTGCCAGTGATATCACATGACATAAGTCACTACTATAGGTCTGTGTGTGTTACATACGTATGTCCTGTGAGTGCTCTCAGTGCCAGTGATATCACGTGACATAAGTCACTGGGTATGCGCCAGACTATAGGTCTGTGTGTGTGGTACATACGTATGTCCTGTGAGTGCTCTCAGTGCCAGTGATATCACGTGACATAAGGCACTGGGTATGCGCCAGACTATAGGTCTGCGTGTGCGGTACATACGTATGTCCTGTGAGTGCCCTCAGTGCCAGTAATATCAGGTGACATAAGTCACTACTATAGGTCTGTGTGTGGTACATACGTATGTCCTGTGAGTGCTCTCAGTGCCAGCGATATCACGTGACATAAGTCACTACTATAGGTCTGTGTGTGGTACATACGTATGTCCTGTGAGTGCTCTCAGTGCCAGTGATATCACGTGACATAAGTCACTACTATAGGTCTGTGTGTGGTACATATGTATGTCCTGTGAGTGCTCTCAGTGCCAGTGATATCACATGACATAAGTCACTGGGTATGCGCCAGACTATAGGTCTGTGTGTGGTACATACGTATGTCCTGTGAGTGCTCTCAGTGCCAGTGATATCACATGACATAAGTCACTGGGTACGCCCCAGACTATAGGTCTGTGTGCGGTACATACGTATGTCCTGTGAGTGCTGTATGCCTCCACGGCCTATCGCCTACGGCATGCAGCACTATGATTTACATTGTCATTACACAGACCTGCCCCTGCATTAGTGTACAGCATGGTGACTTGCAAGATGAGGTTACACACAGGGTTGGCTCCAGAACGAATGAAATGGGGGGGCATTTTTTTTTCACGAGGGGGCACGCATTTAAAAAGCATGTATGAGAGTCAAAATAAGAGCAGACCTACTGTTGCAGTCCAGGGGTTACATTTATCAGATCTCTGGCTGTGCAGGAGTTAGATTTGTTTATATTTCTGGAAGTGCAGCGGTTACATGTGTCATATCTCAAGGAGTATAGGGGTTACATTTATAAGATGTCTGGCAATGCCGCAGCAGTTACATTTACCAGATGTATGGCAGTGCAGGGGTTACATTTGTCATATCTCAGGAATGTCTCCCACATATGACACAGCCAGTGGACACCGTTTGCATGTGTAGCTCTACCAATGACCCTACTAATGATCAAATAAGCTTTTACGTGACAATAAGTTTGAGTGCCAAGCAGTACATTACTTGTACAGATATTATTAATGATATTTACTAGCACACACACAGTATATACAGTATGTATATACACACAAATTATATATATATACACACACACACATATATATATATATATATATATATATATATATATATATATATACACACACACACACACACACTGTGACCTGCAGTGGGGAAACCAAGGAATTCCCAATTTGCTTCTTTATCTGTGGCTGCCAGGATATAAAGCACAATAGGGAAGGGATACTACTCACACACACACATTGGTTATACGGCTGTGTTTTCACAAAATTACTTCTGCCTTCCCTCTCACTGACTGTTAGCTTATTCCAGCATATCCTGCAGAGGTCTGATGATGTCATCATCTCACTGCAGCTCAGTAGTAAGTGGGCTAGCAGGAGGAGGGGTATTGCAAGCCCTAGGTTAACTGTGAGAGCACCAGCAGGGAAATGCGACTTTATTTGTTATCTGGTTGTAAATAGAGGAGAGTAAAGAGATTAGCTGGGCCCTCCAGTGGCGGATCTCCAGGGTCCAGTGTCTGCAAATGGTTGATGCGACATTTGGGACCCTGGACGTTCCGTCACTTATAAAATGTAAAAAATAAATAAAAAAAATGTAAATCACTTCTTTTGCCCTGGGGGGCACAGCATTCCATTTGGGGGGGCATTGCCCCCCAATGCCCCCCCTTAGAGCCGACCCTGGTTACACATGCTGTACACTAATGCAGGGGCAGGTCTGTGTAATGACAATGTAAATCATAGCGCTGGGCCGGTGTTGTATCATAAATGGTTCCCCTGTAGAATTCAGGGACTTCGGCTCCTCGGCAAGAATCGGAACTCCGCCCCCCACCGCAGCCACTCCCATTCTCCTCCCATCTCATACATTTCCATATCCCGTCTTGAAAGCTCAGTCTCCATGCTCGTGCATGAGAAACATCTCCTCCCCCGCCACCCTGCTATCGGCACAGCTTCTTCTGCTGATGTAATGCAGCTTGTCACACGCTCCCTGCTCCCTTCTATATTTCATTAGACAGCTTCTTCTGCTGATGTAGTGCAGCTTGTCACACGCTCCCTGCTCCCTTCTATATTTCATTAGACAGCTTGTTCTGCTGATGTAGTGCAGCTTGTCACACGCTCCCTGCTCCCTTCTATATTTCATTAGACAGCTTCTTCTGCTGATGTAGTGCAGCTTGTCACACGCTCCCTGCTCCCTTCTATATTTCATTAGACAGCTTCTTCTGCTGATGTAATGCAGCTTGTCACACGCTCCCTGCTCCCTTCTATATTTCATTAGACAGCTCGAATACCTATTGCTCTTCCAAAATACTACAATACTTATTCAGCTGCAATTTGTTTATGTGTTTAAAGAAACAGTTTGTAAAATCATCCAATAAAGATTATTAACAATAATGTGCATGGTTCTTTACTACTTTGTTCTCTGGAAATCCTTTGTTGAAAATACTTAATTTAAATACCACAATACATATTCTGCTGCAATGTTTTTCTTTATTGTTTAAAGAAACAGTTTGTAAAATCATCCAATAAAGATTATTAACAATAATGTGCATGGTTCTTTACTACTTTTGTTCTCTGTAAATCCTTTGTTGAAAAGACTTTTCTCAAATACCATTATACATATTCTGCTGCAATTTTTTTTATTGTTTAAAGAAACAGTTTCTAAAACCATCCAATAAAGATTATTAACAATAATGTGCATGGTTCTTTACTACTTTTGTTCTCTGGAAATCCTTTGTTGAAAAGACTTTTCTCAAATACTACAATACATAGAAACCGGGGTTAGTATTTTTACAAGAAACCCATTTAGACGGGGCAGAAGCAGCTAAGCTTATAATAAAATGGGTTGGTGAAGTCATCTCCTCTTCTGGCCCTCATAAACAACGAGGAGTCGCAGTTTTATTTCATAAAGATTTAGATTACAAAATTATTAATGTAGAGATAGATCCCGCAGCCAGATATATCTTGCTTCAAGTCATGGTTAACAATCTAAAATATATTTGTTGTAATATTTATGCCCCTAATAAGTTTTGAACTGAATTTTGGGAGCAGATCCAAAACAAGATTTCTTTCATATAATTAGCAAGAGTCCATGAGCTAGTGACGTATGGGATATACATTCCTACCAGGAGGGGCAAAGTTTCCCAAACCTTAAAATGCCTATAAATACACCCCTCACCACACCCACAATTCAGTTTTACAAACTTTGCCTCCTATGGAGGTGGTGAAGTAAGTTTGTGCTAGATTCTACGTTGATATGCGCTCCGCAGCAAGTTGGAGCCCGGTTTTCCTCTCAGCGTGCAGTGAATGTCAGAGGGATGTGAGGAGAGTATTGCCTATTTGAATGCAGTGATCTCCTTCTACGGGGTCTATTTCATAGGTTCTCTGTTATCGGTCGTAGAGATTCATCTCTTACCTCCCTTTTCAGATCGACGATATACTCTTATTTATATACCATTACCTCTGCTGATTCTCGTTTCAGTACTGGTTTGGCTTTCTACAAACATGTAGATGAGTGTCCTGGGGTAAGTAAATCTTATTTTCTGTGACACTCTAAGCTATGGTTGGGCACTTTGTTTATAAAGTTCTAAATATATGTATTCAAACATTTATTTGCCTTGACTCAGAATGTTCAACATTCCTTATTTTTCAGACAGTCAGTTTCATATTTGGGATAATGCATTTGAATTAATCATTTTTTCTTACCTTCAAAAATTTGACTCTTTTTTTCCCTGTGGGCTGTTAGGCTCGCGGGGGCTGAAAATGCTTCATTTTATTGCGTCATTCTTGGCGCTGACTTTTTTGGCGCAAAAAAATCTTTTCCGTTTCCGGGGTCATACGTGTCGCCGGAAGTTGCGTCATTTTTTGACGTTATTTTGCGCCAAAAATGTAGGCGTTCCGGATGTGGCGTCATTTTTGGCACCAAAAGCATTTAGGCGCCAAATAATGTGGGCGTCTTATTTGGCGCTAAAAAAATATGGGCGTCGCTTTTGTCTCCACATTATTTAAGTCTCATTTTTCATTGCTTCTGGTTGCTAGAAGCTTGTTCTCTGGCATTCTTTCCCATTCCTGAAACTGTCATTTAAGGAAATTGATCAATTTTGCTTTATATGTTGTTTTTTCTATTACATATTGCAAGATGTTCCACGTTGCAACTGAGTCAGAAGATACTTCAGGAAAATCACTGCCCGGTGCTGGAGCTACCAAGCTAAGTGTATCTGCTATAATTTTTGGTATCTGTTTCTCCAGCTGTTGTTTGTATTGCATGTCATGACAAACTTATTAATGCAGATAAAATTTCCTTTAGTACTGTTACATTACCTGTTGCTGTTCTGTCAACATCTAATTTTCAGAGTGTTCCTGTTAAACATAAGAGATTTTATTTTTTAATCCATTAAGAAGGCTATGTCTGTTATTTCTCCTTCTAGTTTACATAAAAGTCTTTTAAAACTTCTCTTTTTTCAGATGAATTTTTAAATGAACATCATCATTCTGATACTGATAATGGTTCTTCTGGTTCAGAGGTTTCTGTCTCAGAGGTTGATGCTGATAAATCTTTGTATTTGTTCAAGATGGAATTTATTCGTTCTTTATTTAAAGAAGTATTAATTGCATTAGAAATAGAGGATTCTGGTCCTCTTGATACTAAATCTAAACGTTTAAATAAGGTTTTTAAATCTCCTGTAGTTATTCCAGAAGTGTTTAATCTCCCTGATGCTATTTCTGAAGTAATTTCCAGGGAATGGAATAATTTGGGTAATTCTTTTACTCCTTCTAAACGTTTAAGCAATTATATCCTGTGCCATCTGACAGATTAGAGTTTTTTGGGACAAAATCCCTAAGGTTATGGGGCTGTCTCTACTCCTGCTAAATGTACTACTATTCCTAAGGCAGATAGTACTTCATTTAAGGATCCTTTAGATAGGAAAATTGAATCTTTTCTAAGAAAAGCTTACTTATGTTCAGGTAATCTTCTTAGACCTGCTATATTTTTAGCGGATGTTGCTGCAGCTTCAACTTTTTGGTTAGAAGCTTTAGCGCAACAAGTAACAGATCATAATTTTTATAGCATTATTATTATTCTATAACATGCTAATAATTTTATTGGTGATACCATCTTTTGATATCATTAGAGTTGATGTCAGGTATATGTCTCTAGCTTTTTTAGCTAGAAAAGCTTTATGGATTAAACTTGGAATGCTGATATGTCTTCTAAGTCAACTTTGCTTTCCCTTTCTTTCCAGGGTAATAAATTATTATCTCAACTGTTTCTGGAAGGAAGGGAACTTTTTTACCAAAGGATAAAAAATCTAAGGTAAATTTAGGTCTAATAATCATTTTCGTTCCTTTCCTCACAACAAGGAACAAAAGCCTGATCCTTCATCCTCAGGAGCGGTATCAGTTTGGAAACTATTTCCAGTTTGGAATATATCCAAGCCTTATAGAAACCTATAGCCAGCTCCTAAGTACCCATGAAGGTGCGGCCCTTATTCCAGCTCAGCTAGTATGGGGCAGATTACGTTTTCTTCAAAGAAATTTGGATCAATTCCGTTCTCAATCTCTGGTTTCAGAACATTGTTTCAGAAAGGTACAGAATTTGCTTCAAGTTAAGGCCTCCTGCTAAGAGATTTTTTTTCTTTCCCGTGTCCCAGTTAACACAGCAAAGGCTCAGCATTTCTGAAATGTGTTTCAGATCTAGAGTTGGCTGGAGTAATTATGCCAGTTCCAGTTCTGGAACAGGGGCTGGGGTTTTATTTTATCTCTTCATTGTACCAAAGAAGGTCAATTCCTTCAGAACAGTTCCGGATCTATCAATATTGAATCGTTATGTAAGGATACCAACATTCAAGATGGTTACTGTAGGACTATCCTGCCTTTTGTTTAGCAAGGGCATTATATGTCTACAATAGATTTACAGGATGTGTATCTGCATATTCCGATTCATCCAGATCACTTTTAGTGTCTGAGATTCTCTTTTTAGACAAGCATTACCAGTTTTGTGGCTCTACCGTTTGGCCTAGCTTCAGTTCCAAGAATTTTTTTCAAAGGTTCTCGGTGCCCTTCTTTCTGTAATCAGAGAACAGGGTTTTGGTATTTCCTTATTTGGACGATATCTTGGTACTTGCTCAGTCTTCTCATTTTCGAAGAATCTCTTACGAATCGACTTGTGTTGTTTCTTCAAGTTCATGGTTGGAGGATCAATTTACCAATCAGTTCATTGATTCCTCAGACAAGGGTAACCTTTTTAGGTTTCTAGATAGATTCAGTGTCTATGACTCTGTCCTTGTCAGACAAGAGAAGTTTAACATTGATATCAGCTTGTCAAAACCTTCAGTCACAATCATTCCCTTTGGTAGCCTTATGCATGGAAATTTTAGGTCTTAGGACTGCCGCATCAGATGCGATCTCCTTTGCTCGTTTTCACATGCGACCTCTTCAGCTCTGTATGCTGAACCAATGGTGCAGTGATTACTCAAAGATATCTCAATTAATATCTTTAAACCGATTATACGACACTCTCTGACATGGTGGACAGATCACCATCGTTTAGTTCAGGGGGCTTCTTTGTTCTTCCGACCTGGACTATAATCTCAACAGATGCAAGTCTTACAGGTTGGGGAGCTGTGTGGGGGTATCTGACGGCACAAGGGGTTTGGGAATCTCAGGAGGTGAGATTTCCGATCAATATTTTGGAACTCCGTGTAATTTTCAGAGCTCTTCAGTCTTGGCCTCTTCTGAAGAGTGAGTTGTTCATTTGTTTTCAGATAGACAATGTCACAACTGTGGCATACATCAATCATCAAGGAGGGACTCACAGTCCTCTGGCTATGAAAGAAGTATCTCGAATTTTGGTTTGGGCGGAATCCAGCTCCTGTCTAATCTCTGCGGTTCATATCCCAGGTATGGACAATTGGAAAGCGGATTATCTCAGTCGCCAAACGTTGCACCTGGGCGAATGGTCTTCACCCAGAGGTATTTCCTCAGATTGTTCAAATGTGGGAACTCCCAGAAATAGATCTGATGGCTTCTCATCTAAACAAGAAACTTCCCTGGTATCTGTCCGGATCCCGGGATCCTCGGGCGGAGGCAGTGGATGCATTATCTCTTCCTTACAAGTGTCATCCTGCCTATATCTTTCCGCCTCTAGTTCTTCTTCCAATATTCTAAAGGAATGCTCGTTTGTCCTGCTGGTAGCTCCAGCATGGCCTCACAGGTTTTGGTATGCGGATCTTGTCCGGATGGCCTCTTGCCAGCTGTGGACTCTTCCGTTAAGACCAGTCTTTCTGTCTCAAGGTTCTTTTTTCCATCAGGATCTCAAAACCTTAATTTTAAGGTATGGAGTTTGAACGCTTGATTCTTGGTCAAAGAGGTTTCTCTGACTCTGTGATTGATACTATGTGACAGGCTCGTAAATCTGTATCTAGAGAGATATATGATAGAGTCAGGAAGACTTATATTTCTTCAGGATGGTTTAGATAAAGGTTTGTCCGCAAGTTCCTTGAAAGACAAATCTCTGCTCTTTCTGTTCTTTTTCACAGAAGGATTGCTAATCTTCCTGATATTCATTGTTTTATACAACCTTTGGTTCGTATAAAACCTGTCATTAAGTCAATTTCTCCTCCTTGGAGTTTGAATTTGGTTCTGGGGTCTCTTCAAGCTCCTCCTTTTGAACCCATGCATTCTTTGGTCGTTATATTACTTTCTTGGAAAGTTTTGTTTCTTTTGGCCATCTCTTCTGCCAGAAGAGTCTCTGAATTATCTACTCTTTTTTGTGAGTCTCTTTTTCTGATTTTGCATCAGGATAAGGCGGTGCTTCGAACTTCTTTTGAATTTTTTACCTAAGGTTGTGAATTCTAACAACATTAGTAGAGAAATTGTGGTTCCTTCATTATGTTCTAATCCTATGAATTCTAAGGAGAAATCATTGCATTCTTTGGATGCTGTTAGAGCTTTGTAATATTATGTTGAAGCTACTAAGTCTTTCCGAAAGACTTCTAGTCTATTTGTCATCTTTTCCGGTTCTAGAAAAGACCAGAAAGCTTCTGCCATTTCTTTGGCATCTTGGTTGAAATCTTTATTTCATCATGCCTATGTTGAGTCGGGTAACACTCCGCCTCAAAGGATTACAGCTCATTCTACTAGGTCAGTTTCTACTTCCTGGGCGTTTAGGAATGAAGCTTCGGTTGATCAGATTTGCAAAGCAGCAACTTGGTCCTCTTTGCATACTTTTACTAAATTCTACCATTTTGATGTGTTTTCTTCTTCTGAAGCAGTTTTTGGTAGAAACGTACTTCAGGCAGTGGTTTCAGTTTGAATCTTCTGCTTATGTTTTTTCAATTTTATTCTGGGTGTGGATTATTTTCAGCAGGAATTGGCTGTCTTAATTTTATCCCTCCCTCTCTAGTGACTCTTGTGTGGAAAGATCCACATCTTGGGTAATCATTATCCCATACGTCACTAGCTCATGGACTCTTGCTAATTACATGAAAGAAAACATAATTTATGTAAGAACTTACCTGATAAATTCATTTCTTTCATATTAGCAAGAGTCCATGAGGCCCACCCTTTTTTGTGGTGGTTTTGATTTTTTTGTATAAAGCACAATTATTCCAATTCCTTATTTTATATGCTTTCGCACTTTTTTCTTATCACCCCACTTCTTAGCTATTCGTTAAACTGAATTGTGGGTGTGGTGAGGGGTGTATTTATAGGCATTTTAAGGTTTGGGAAACTTTGCCCCTCCTGGTAGGAATGTATATCCCATACGTCACTAGCTCATGGACTCTTGCTAATATGAAAGAAATGTATTTATCAGGTAAGTTCTTACATAAATTATGTTATTCCCATATCAAAGGGAAAATCTAATCATATGTGGAGATTTCAATATTTATTTATTATTTATTTATTTATAAAATATTTTACCAGGAAGGATACATTGAGATTTCTCTCATTTTCAAGTATGTCCTGGGACCACAAAACATTGCATTGATACAATAGGGTACAATAAAATACAAAAACAATAATAATACACAATATATGCAAAATTTAACATAGAGCAGGTAGGAAATATTTAATCAACCATGACAGGAGCATTCTGTTTTGAGATATATAGAGAGGGATTTCTTAAAGGATATTAGGCTTGGGGAAGGTTTTAAAGTGTGAGGGAGGTCATTCCATAACTGTGGCGCTCGGTATGAAAAGGAGGATCGGGCTGCTTTCTTTTTGTATTGAGGCAAGCTAAATAATGTGCTGTTATTGGATCGGAGGTTATAGGAGGTGGGAACAGCCGGGGAGAGCATTCTGCTCAGGTAGGGTGGGAGCTTCCCAGAAAAGCTTTTAAACACTAGGCAGGAAAGATGGAGGGTGCGTCTGGATTCCAGCGACAGCCAGTTTAGTTATTTTAGCATGTCACAATGGTGGGTCCTGTAGTTATATTGTAGCACAAAGCGGCAGAACGAGTTATACAATGTATTAAGTTTATTAAGGTGAGTTTGCGGTGCAGGTGCGTATACTACGTCCCCATAATCAATGATACTCCACAACAATTGCAGCGTCGCGCTCTATCACCTCCTCCTTACACGCTGCACGCTCTCTCACGGCACTTCTCGGAGCTCCAAGGGGGGGGAGGAATGACGTCACCAAATCTGCTGGATATGCTGCCGAGTAGTTACTGCTTGTCCCACAGTATAGGTATGTAGAAAGATACAAAAGTAACTCAGGCACCTCCAGTAGAATGAGATAAAACGAAAGCTTTATTGAAATCCAAGTGGTAAAAACAGACTTAAAGCTTAGTCTATGCTGACACAGCCTTAACTTTTAACATACAGTGAATAAGGACTGTTGGGTTCCTGCTGCAGACATGTTTCGTGCTAGGATAGCACTTGTTCACTGCTTACAGGATACCCAGACTCCTCTATGTTTAAATAGGTAATTTCTTAAAGGGACATATACAATAATTCAATCATCCTAATTGTTCATAACTTCCTTATTGATTTTTACAATTCTATGTGAACTTGGATGCCAAATTTTGATACACTATCTCTAATTACTACTATTAAATTTTAACTTATAAATTATCAAATTTTGTTAAGATTTAGTAAACACAGTATTATCAAAGAGAATTATTTTTATGTATTTAGCAATATTGTTTAATATAAACTGTTATTCAACATATTGATTCCAAAAAATATATTGCTAATTCTCTCAGCAATGGTACCATGCATGGTTTAAGGCCCTATTTATATAATTATTCACCACTTTAATGTGCACTTTATAGACATACCTACTTTATTTAGAGACACCTAAATCAATGAAAATGGGGATTCATTTAGAGGAATTTTAAAAATTAAAATTAAGATTATAGTTAATTTAGGAAGATTTAGGAAGAATTAAAGGGGTATATATTTAGTTAGACACATAAATCAATGTCTCTTCTAAAATTCAACCCATTGGGGATAGAGGTACCAGCTGTAAAAATCCAGAAGACCTCTCTTAGGTCCAGTTTCTCCTCCCTACTACCCCCTCTCCTCCATTGTGGAACATGGTCTATTGCTTGAACTGATAATAATTTTATATCTGAATTATGGTTATCTCTAAAGTGCCGTGCAATTGGGGTGTCAGATTCAGGATCTTCAATGGATCTTAGATGTGCCAAAAATCTATCCTTTAAGGATCTTTTAGTTATCCCAATATACTGTTTTTGGCACCCCCTACAGGTCAACATGTAAACTACATGAGTTGTAGTACAATTAAGATAAAAATTTATCTTATGTGTTTTATTTGTGGTAGTTGAAATAAATGTGTCACCCTCCGTTACATAGTCACAGGTCTTACAAATTTTCTTTCTGCATTTAAAAAAACCTTTTCGTCGTTGTAACCAACATGTATTGCCTGATTTCCTTGTACAATCTGAAGGTGACACATAATTTCCAATCGTTTTCCCCTTTCTTGAGACACAATCACATCCCTCTCTGACAATGTCTTTTAGTCCTGGATCCGTTTGTAGTATTGGAATATTGCGTCTAATAATTTTACATATTTCAGGATATTCCATACTATATGTTGTAATAAATTTTGGCTTACATTTTTTATTATCAGTGTTACTAGGTTTAGCTTTGTACACTGATAACATATCTCTGGACATCAGATCAACCTCATTACGGGCTTTTTTCAGTATACTACTATCATAGCCCCTGGCCATTAATCTTTCGGTTATGATGTCTGCCTGTTTGTTATAGTCTTCAAGACTAGAGCAGTTACGCTTAGCTCGAATGTACTGCCCTTTTGGTATACCATGTATTGTATGTCGTGGATGACAAGAGTTGAATTCTAAGGTAGTGTTACCTGATGTTTGTTTCCTGAATAATCTAGTTTCTAGAGAGCCTGACCTCACAAAGATGTCTATATCTAAAAAACTTATTTGTGTTGTGTTTTGTTCCCCTACAAATTTTATATCACAATGATTCATATTTAGATAATCACAGAAATTCTCAACTCCTTTTTCATCGCTGTCAATAATAAAAATCAGGTCATCTATATACCTGGCATATAGTATGACATTTTGTTTGAGGGGGTTGCCATCTCCAAAGACGTGGAACCGCTCCCACCATCCCATAAAGAGATTGGCATAGCAGGGGGCAAACTTTGCCCCCATGGCGGTTCCACGCCTCTGGAGATAGAAGCTCCCCTCAAACATAAAATTGTGTGTCAGCAAATATTCAATTGAGTATATGATAAATTGTTTAGTGTTGTCATCATAATTGCTTTGGCTTGTTAACATATACTCTGTAGCTTTAAGCCCTTGTTCATGAGTTATAGAGGTATATAGAGAGGTTACATCTGCCACTAAGAACCTATAGCTCTCTTTCCATTTTATATGTCTCAATTTCAACAATAGGTCTGTGGTATCCCTAATGTAGCTAGGCAATTTGTTAACTAGGGGTTGCAGATAGGTATCCATGAGATCTGACAGGGGCTCGTTAAGTGAGTTAATACCCGCAATAATGGGGAGCCCAGGGGGATTGCTCATGCTTTTATGGATTTTGGGGAAGTAATGGTATATTGCGATAGTGGTATTCTCCGGTAATAATGCTTCCACCATTGTTGCTGTTATTACATTATTATTTCTTGCCCTATTAACAATTTTACTCAGGATTTCCTTGTACTTGATAGATGGATTTTCCTTTAGCCGGCTATATACCTCAACATCTTGTAGCTGTCGTTTTGCCTCAGCTATATAATCTGATCTATTTAATATTACGACATTTCCGCCCTTATCTGAGGGTCGTATTATGATTTTATCATTACTAGAGATATTATGTAATGCCTCTTTCTCTTTGATTGTCATGTTGTGTTTGGTTTTTTTAGAGTTTTCACTAAGTTCCCTAAGCTGTCCTTCTGCCACTTTTTGAAAGGTCTCTACAGGATGTGTTCTGGAATTTACAGGGTAAAAATTACTCTTTTTTCTAAATTTAGAAAAATCTAGATCTCTTTTTGTAATGTATTGTTGTTCTATACCTATTTCTGATAATTCCTGTAAATCTACTATTGAACACTCTTCAGAGAAGGTTAAACCTTCCTCAGTAGATGTAATTACTACTCCTGTCTCTCTTTGTGCCTCCAC
This sequence comes from Bombina bombina, assembly GCF_027579735.1. Classification (NCBI taxonomy): domain Eukaryota; kingdom Metazoa; phylum Chordata; class Amphibia; order Anura; family Bombinatoridae; genus Bombina; species Bombina bombina. Next base: position 602,003,400 of record NC_069505.1, on the reverse strand, counting down.
AGCATTTGCAAAATGTTTCCGCAGCATCAGTTTTCTAACAAAGCGATTTATATCCAGCACTGTGTTGAATAAATTAAAATGCGGTGTAGGCACAAAGCCGAGACCTTTTGACAAAACTCTCATTTCTTCATTTGTAAGTGACACATCAGATAGGTTTATCACATCATTATTATTCATGCATATTTCTTTCTGTGAACTTCTGATCTCGTTGGATAGACCCTCTGTTGTTCCTTCTTCTTTTGTTGTTTCTTGGGTGCCAATTTCTCCTTTTCTTCTTCTTCCTTTCCCCCTCTTTCCTCTGTGTATTTTTTTCTTCCTGGATTCAGTGTCCCTGTCTGTCCATTTTTTGACTGTGTTTCTTTTGGTTCTTCAAATGTGGCCTGCAATACTGTTGGTTCTTCTTCCTCTGTATTTGTTTCCCCTTCAGATGACTCCACTTCATATTCCGTATCAGAGAACGTGACATGCTTGATCTTTTTATTACGATTTCTAAACCATCTTCTTCCACTTTTGGGTTCTCTTCCAAAGTTGTCCACATTGTCCCATCTGTATACATTTTGATGTTCATAATCTTGTTTATCCCGATTCATCTTTCTGGATTTAAATTCCCATAATTTCTGGCGGAATGTTCTCATACTCTGTTCAAATTTCTTATCATAGAGTTTAAACTCAGGGTCTTGTTGCATATCTTTTAATTTTTCTTGTACAGATTTCATTTCTTCTAGTAAATCCTTTCTTTGAGTCTGTTTGAACTCTATAAGGAGCTCAATGAGCGCAAAGGAGCAAGTATCCAAGATATTATTCCATTTACTTATGAATTCTGTATTTAGTACTCTGAATGATGGAAATTTGCGTACACGTAGCCCTCTTGGTATTCTTTGATTATGTTTGTAAATTAGAAAGGACTTTATGTCTAATTCCAGCTTTATATCCCTCTTTCTCAGAGAATCTATTTCAAAAAAGAGGCTATCTAGTGTATGCACAATTTCCTCCTCTGTCTCATATGTTTGTGAATCATCTCCAAACTCTGTGAGTACATATGATGTCTCATCCATGATTTAGGAATTACCCAGTGGTTATTGGTTTCTTGATGGTATATTGTATACAGATTACTGTGTGAAGGGCTTATGTTATATTGCAGTCAGATTTCCTCTTTCAACATCAGGGAAACTCAAATTAATGTGTGAAGGACTAATATTATGTTGCAGTCAAATTTCCTCTTTTAATATCACATAAATTGATTCAGTTCTTATATATGAGTGTTCAGAAAAGACTCTTAAATACTCTTAAATATCAGTTTGCAATCCTCAGTCCACAGTACAAAAAACTTTCATAATAGTGTCACAAATTGAGGTGAAAATAAATAGGGAAACCAATGATCACAAATGAACCACCGTAATGTTAATTGGCTGTGTCAGTGAAATATAACCACTCTTATCGTTCATATATGTTTATAATTCGGCAACTTCCTGCTAATACATTTGATGTTATACTTGTATGCTTCCCTTATTATCTGACATCATATAAGGTCAATCCGTAATATTTACAACTGTGTAAGCTGTATCGCTACAGTTAACTTACCCCCGCTCCTCTTCAGCCGTTTCTTCTTTTGGCGTGCGCTTTCCGTGTGTGGCGTCTGGTAGGCTGCGTGAGCTGCTGGACAATCTCCGTTCACACTCCACAACAATTGCAGCGTCGCGCTCTATCACCTCCTCCTTACACGCTGCACGCTCTCTCACGGCACTTCTCGGAGCTCCAAGGGGGGGGAGGAATGACGTCACCAAATCTGCTGGATATGCTGCCGAGTAGTTACTGCTTGTCCCACAGTATAGGTATGTAGAAAGATACAAAAGTAACTCAGGCACCTCCAGTAGAATGAGATAAAACGAAAGCTTTATTGAAATCCAAGTGGTAAAAACAGACTTAAAGCTTAGTCTATGCTGACACAGCCTTAACTTTTAACATACAGTGAATAAGGACTGTTGGGTTCCTGCTGCAGACATGTTTCGTGCTAGGATAGCACTTGTTCACTGCTTACAGGATACCCAGACTCCTCTATGTTTAAATAGGGAATTTCTTAAAGGAACATATACAATAATTCAATCATCCTAATTGTTCATAACTTCCTTATTGATTTTTACAATTCTATGTGAACTTGGATACCAAATTTTGATACACTATCTCTAATTACTACTATTAAATTTTAACTTATAAATTATCAAATTTTGTTAAGATTTAGTTAACACAGTATTATCAAAGAGAATTATTTTTATGTATTTAGCAATATTGTTTAATATAAACTGTTATTCAACATATTGATTCCAAAAAATATATTGCTAATTCTCTCAGCAATGGTACCATGCATGGTTTAAGGCCCTATTTATATAATTATTCACCACTTTAATGTGCACTTTATAGACATACCTACTTTATTTAGAGACACCTAAATCAATGAAAATGGGGATTCATTTAGAGGAATTTTAAAAATTAAAATTAAGATTATAGTTAATTTAGGAAGATTTAGGAAGAATTAAAGGGGTATATATTTAGTTAGACACATAAATCAATGTCTCTTCTAAAATTCAACCCATTGGGGATAGAGGTACCAGCTGTAAAAATCCAGAAGACCTCTCTTAGGTCCAGTTTCTCCTCCCTACTACCCCCTCTCCTCCATTGTGGAACATGGTCTATTGCTTGAACTGATAATAATTTTATATCTGAATTATGGTTATCTCTAAAGTGCCGTGCAATTGGGGTGTCAGATTCAGGATCTTCAATGGATCTTAGATGTGCCAAAAATCTATCCTTTAAGGATCTTTTAGTTTTCTGCAGCAGGAACCCAACAGTCCTTATTCACTGTATGTTAAAAGTTAAGGCTGTGTCAGCATAGACTAAGCTTTAAGTCTGTTTTTACCACTTGGATTTCAATAAAGCTTTCGTTTTATCTCATTCTACTGGAGGTGCCTGAGTTACTTTTGTATCTTTCTACATAATCAATGATAGGCATCAGCATTTGCTGTACAACCTTTTCCTTAACTTTAGGGCTGAGGCAAGATTTGTTTCTGTACAGGGCACCTAGTTTTGGATAAAGTTTAAATGCAAGTTTTTCTATGTGGAGGCCAAAAGATAGATTGGGGTCTAACAACATACCTAAGTATTTAAAAGAGTGGACTGCTGTCAGCGTGCAATTGGATTTTGTTTTGATGCAAAGATGGGAATTTTGTAATTTGTGTAATTTAGGTCCCGTTCCAAAGATCATTGTGACCGTTTTGTCAGTGTTTAGGAAGAGTTTGTTTTTTGAGATCCACTTTTCTACCTTTGTGAACTGGTCTTGGAGCACTGCTTCAAGCTGTGACAGATCGGAATTGTTTGCATAGATTACCGTGTCATCTGCGTACATGTGTACAGTTGAGGATTTGCAGACATTAGGCAGATCATTTATAAATAATGTGAATAGTAGGGGGCCGAGAATGGAACCTTGGGGTACACCACACGTGACTGGGAGATGGGGGGAGTCGCTGTCAGAAATGGAGACATATTGCGATCGATCCGATACATATGATCGAAACCAGGTTAATGGACGATCAGCAATACCAGAGTTTTTTAGTTTGAGCAGTAGTATGTTGTGGTCCACTGTGTCAAAGGCCTTTGCAAAATCAAGGAAAATAGCTCCAGTTAGGTCTCCTTGTTCCATGCCAGTTTGGATGTCGTTGCAAACTTTTAGGAGGGCAGTTGTAGTGGAGTGATTTGGGCGAAAACCGGATTGATCAGGGGTCAGATAGTTAGATTGTTGGTAATACTCACATAATTGCGTATGGACGCATTTTTCTAAGATTTTTGACAATACTGGGAGCAAAGATATAGGGCGATAATTAGAAACCAAGGTTAACTCCCCACTTTTATGGATAGGCACTACTCTTGCAGTTTTCCAAAGTTTGGGTATGTATCCAGACACCAAGGATTCATTAATTAGGGTAGTGACCGGTTTAGCAATTGCCGGCGCACTGAGCTTCAACAGCATTGCTGGGATTTGATCAGGTCCAGACTGGTTTTTCATTTGTAGATTATTAAGGTGTTTCTTAACGACATTGCTGGGTACAGGTCTAAAATTTAACTTCTCTATATTGGGTCTTTGCTGATTTAGTGGGGCCTGATCCACATTTGTAGTTTCAGGATGCGTGTCATTTATTAGTTTGTCAATCAGGGTGGTGGAGCATCCGACAAAATAACTATTAAAGGCATTTGATACTTCTAAGGGGAGTTGCAGGGTATGGTTGTCCACAGTGACAGTGGGGTGTTGGGAGTGGATTGGTGGATTTTGTAAGTTATTTATGAGTTTCCAAAACTTTCTAGGGTTTGATATGTTATTGTTCAGATTTTTACAGAAATATTGGGCCTTGGCTAATTTTGTTTGTTTAGAGCATATATTTCGCCATTTTCTATATACACAGTGATCGTTCATAGAGCCTGTATGCTTGAACTTTGACCACAATGAATCCCGAAACTGGTACATTTGAATGAGGTCAGCTGTGATCCAATTCAAGTGTGCTCCTTTTACTCTCACCTTACGCAGCGGGGCATGTAAATTCCAAACTTGTAGGAGTTCAGACTGAAAGAATTCAACTGCAGAGTCTAGATCAGGGATTAAGTTTAATCTGTGCCAGGGTAGGTTCTGGATGTCAATTAGAAAAGATTGAAGATTAAATTTTTTGAAGGATCTGGTGATTTTAATCTTGGGAGAGGATTTAGTTGCCTTTATTTTGCGCTCGCAGTACACTAAGCAGTGATCACTGAAATTGTTAGGGAGAACACCTGCCTCCTGGATTCGGTGGGGAGAAGTGGAGAGAATCCAGTCGAGCAGGGTGTGATTATGGCTTTTGATGTTTATGCGAGTTGTTGAGGAGATTAATTGCGTTAGCTGCAAAGATTTAAACAGCGAGCGACAACTATTATTTTTTGGATTCAGCCAATCAATATTAAAATCTCCAAAAACCAAAATTTCACTTTTTGGGTTTTGAGCTATGGTTTCACTAAGGAGATGTGCTATGTCAGAAATGGAATGCACAGGGGAGCTAGGTGGGCGGTAGATTCCTGCAACAATGATTGATTTACTGCATGCAATCTCAATTTTGCCAGAAAGGAAATCAAAGGTGGCAGAAGAGCTATATTTTTGTAAGGGGGTGTACTTTATGGAAATGTCAGCATAAATTACAATGCCGCCTCCTCTCTTTGCTCTATCATTTCTATGGCATGAATACCCGTGTATTGCAATGGCAGAGTCAGGTATTTTTGCGGTTAGCCACGATTCAGAGATCACAATGATTTTGGGCTTGTAATGTGAACACCAAGCTTGCAGTGCATCGATTTTTGGTAGTAAGCTCCGAATATTTCAGTGCACAAAGGCGAGGCCTTTTTTAGCTGGAAGGCTAGGAATGGAATTTGTTGCTGGACCAGGGTTAGACTCTACATCATTTGCAAGGGCAAGTAACATAAGGAAAAGGAATTTTGAAATCATTTTTGTTTGGCCATATTGTGAATGTGATACTTTATAATTTTGTGAGCTGGGGGTAGGAGGGTTATTTTTAATAACCCTTCACCAGCACTCAGCAGATAAGTTACAGCAACAGAGCAGGCCATGGTGTATGATAATGTGTTTTCTAGTTTGAAATGTGTGTTTATGGTGGTAATGATAGGAACAAAATTGGAGTGATAAAAGAGTTATCATGAATAACAGTATGGTCATATTTGGATTCATGTTAGTGGTATAAGGTGTGTAGATGGGAGGGGGAAAAAAATAAAAAAAAATAAGTATATACTATTGTTGTGTGATATGTAGTTATTTGTAGGAAGAGAGGGTATGTATTCTAAAGGGTTAAGCAAAAGGAGGGGTGTGTTGATTAGTGTTTGCACCTGTCATTTAAATGAGAAATAAAGTAGTGTGACTATATGCCAGAAGACTATATGCCCAGAATTAGATCGTTTTTCAAATAAGAATTCTGAAGTATACAAGAGAAATGCGAAGTATTTTAAAAAATTCTGTAATAAATTCAGTTTGATTGACATATGGCGAATTCAGAATCCACAAATTCGAGCTTTCACGTGTGAGTTGAAGGCTCATAGGACAGTCTCAAGGATTGATCTTTTCTTAATATCAGAGTCATAGTCGGTATGTCGAGTTAGTGCTGGAATTGGTGAGTTCATGGTATCTGATCACGCTATCATTTCGTTGTCTTTTACAGGATTAGGAGAGACTAAGGCTAGCCCACCTTTCTTTTCTTTCCCACGATTTTTATATGCTAACGCCAGATTTATATCCTGGATTAAAACTATATGGAATGAATATGCACTACTTAATGCCGGATATAAGAATAAAATAGAGATTTACTGGGAGGCAGCCAAGGCAGTAGTGCGCGGAGAGATTATTGCTTATATGAGTACACGCGCTAAAAAGATGAAGGAGCAGGGGCTTCAATTTGCTAACAACGTCAAAATGGCCTATAGAAAGGTTTATCTTGATTCCTCTCCGGTGAATTGGTCTGCATATTTGGAGGCCAGAAAGGAAAGGGAGGTGTTCCTAAAGCAAAGATCTCAAGAAGAAGAGATGAGGCTTAGTTTAAGGTATAAGAGCTTTCACGGTTGTTCTGCAAAATATTTGGCGCGTATTACCAAGAACAGGAAAAAAAAAATCTTATTGCAGTTATTAAAAACGGGGATAATAGGTTTTTTAATTCGGCAGATATTAGTCAAGTATTCCATAGCTATTACCAACAACTGTATGCGACGGTTGGTACAAATCAGCATAATCAAAATGCTTTTTGGTCAAAGGTTAGTGTTCCCAAGATTCAAACGGAGGAGTTGGTAGTGTTGAATCAACCGGTAAACAAAGAGGAGATTAGCAACGCAATTGATAGACTTAAATTAAATAAAGCGGCAGGCCCAGATGGGCTACCCGCTGAATTTTATAAATCTCTAAAGGATGAATTAGTGCCTTTCCTGGAGGAATTATTTAATAATTATTATTTGTCTGACAATATTATATCGGGAGGTTTTGCAGAGGCGAATATCTCACTTATACTCAAAAAAGGAAAAAACCCTGAAGATCCGGCTTCTTATAGGCCGATATCAGTGCTTAACACTGATTATAAAATAATGGCCGGTATCGTTGCAGCTAGGCTTAGCCGATGTCTACAGAATGTGATTCACCCAGATCAGACAGGGTTTATGTCATCAAGAAGGTAATTGCATTCTTGGACTATGCGTGGAATTTAGACCAGGATATAAACAATTTGGTAACTTGTGATTCAGCGGTTTTGACTCTAGACGCTGTCAAGGCGTTTGATTCTATTGTTTGGGAGCATCTATTTCGATCTTTAGATAATTTTGGGTTCTCTGGTAACTTTATTCAATATATTCGTAAAGTCTATTTAAAACCTAGATCATTCTTATTGGTAAATGGTATGCGGTCACAAGAGATTATTCTTCAAAGTGGTACAAGGCAAGGCTGTCCGTTGTCCCCCCTCCTTTTTAATTTAGCGATAGAACCTCTAGCAATTCGATTTCGAGATACTCTAACTGGTATATCACTTGGCTCTAATCGCCTAAAGTCTCTGCTATATGCAGATGATATTCTGCTATTCGTGGACAACGTTCATCTAACCATTCCAGTAATTATACAAATACTTGCTGAGTTTAGCTCGTTTTCGGGCTATTCAGTTAACCTAGATAAAAGCGAACTTATGTATGTGGGCAAAAGTCTTCCCTTTATCGGGAATATCCCATTTAAAGTAGTGAATGTAGTTAAATATTTGGGGTTAGAGTTGCATAGAAATCCGAAGTTATGGTATGCTGCAAATTATTCTTCTTTATTTGAAAAAATTAAATGGGCATCTTATCCTTTATCGATCTCTGCAAAGGTGAACTTAACAAAAATGATTATTTTTCCGCGACTTCTGTATGTTGTGCAAAATTTACAGATTTTCATATCTAATTTAGATATAAAGAAGCTTTATGGCTATTTCTCTAAATTTATTTGGAAGGATAAAAAACCGAGAATAGCTTTGGCTAAGCTTATGCAGAAGACGAATTCTGGGGGTCTGGCTCTGCCCGATGTTAAGCTGTATAACATAGTGGCTCTGGTAAAATTTGCTCTAGATTGGATCACTGAAACTAATATTATTGCCGTAGGTCAGGAAGAGGCTTTTTATATACGTCCTTTTTCATTAAAAGCTATCTTACATTGTAAACCTAAACAACTCCCTTCTAATATTTGTAGAATTATATCATTTAAAAATATTGTTATAGCTTGGTATAAGTTCTGTGGTTGTTTAGGTATAGATTCTGCTTTTTCAGATTTTCTTCCCATTCAGGGTAATCCTCAATTTACTCCGGGTATTCATCAAAAGATTTTTAAATCTTGGGCAGATAAAGGTTTACTTTTTGTAAAGCAAGTGATGGATGAAGATTGTCAGGTATGTACAGCTGAATATATATTTCAATCTTATGTGTTACCCAGATCGGATATGTATGCCTATTTTCAAATACGACATTATATATATAGTCAGAATTGGCAGGTTGGGAATATGGTAGCTTGGTCAGATATCAGAACTTTAATCCAAAAGTTTAACTCAGGAAATACATCTATCTCTCTGAAAGAGTCACACATGAAGCTGTTGAATAATTATTATCTACATCCATCTAAAATTTAAAAGTTCTTCCCTGCTAGTTCAGGGAACTGTCCTCGTTGTTCTAAGTCTAATGCAGATTTATTTCATATGTTTTGGTGGTGTCCCAAAATAAATCAACTATGGCTTAAAGTTTGTTTCTGGCTTAATGCTCTTTATGATCTAAATATCTCTATCTCGTTACAAGATGTAGTTTTATTATTCTCCTCATCTAACAATAGTTGCCCCCGTATGATTCGTATTTTTAATACGATTATCCTTGCGGTTCGCCATCTTATTCTTAAGAACTGGAAGGCGAGTAGTGAGCCGAGTTTTTCGGTAGTCCGAAAAGAAATACAAGAACAAATTATATTTGAATCATTTCATTTACAAGACGCCTCTGAGAAGAGAATCGAAGATTTTCTCCTTGGATGGCTTCCAATTATTAAATCTTCTCTTCTCCCGGTGCTAAGACAGATCCTCCATCCATTTCATTTGTCCATAAGTTTTGCAGAATTAGTACTCTTGAACAAATTTCCTGCCACATGGTTAATGTAGGATTACAACTCTGCTGAACCTATTCTCGGTTTTTTATCCTTCCAAATAAATTTAGAGAAATAGCCATAAAGCTTCTTTATATCTAAATTAGATATGAAAATCGGTAAATTTTGCACAACATACAGAAGTCGCGGAAAAATAATCATTTTTATAAGTTCACCTTTGCAGAGATCGATAAAGGATAAGATACCCAGAGCTGAAGATCCCATTTAATTTTTTCAAATAAAGAAGAATAATTTGCAGCATACCATAACTTCGGATTTCTACGCAACTCTAATTTAAATACTACAATACATATTCTGCTGCAATGTTTTTCTTTATTGTTTAAAGAAACATTTTGTAAAATCATCCAATAAAGATTATTAACAATAATGTGCATGGTTCTTTACTACTTCTGTTCTCTGGAAATCCTTTGTTGAAAATACTTAATTTAAATACCACAATACATATTCTGCTGCAATGTTTTTCTTTATTGTTTAAAGAAACATTTTGTAAAATCATCCAATAAAGATTATTAACAATAATGTGCATGGTTCTTTACCACTTTTGTTCTCTGGAAATCCTTTGTTGAAAATACTTTTCTCAAATACCACAATACATATTCTGCTGCAATGTTTTTTATTGTTTAAAGAAACAGTTTGTAAAATCATCCAATAAAGATTATTAACAATAATGTGCATGGTTCTTTACTAATTTTGTTCTCTGGAAATCCTTTGTTGAAAACACTTTTCTCAAATACCACAATACATATTCTGCTGCCATTTTTTTTATTGTTTAAAGAAACAGTTTGTAAAATCATCCAATAAAGATTATTAACAATAATGTGCATGGTTCTTCACCACTTTTGTTCTCTTGATATCCTTCGTTGAAAAGACATTTTTCAAATACCACAATAATGTGCATGGTTTTTTACTACTTTTGTTCTCTGGATATCCTTTGTTGAAAATACTTAAATTAAATACTACAATACATATTCTGCTGCATTTTGTTTATGTGTTTAAAGAAACAGTTTGTAAAATCATCCAATAAAGATTATTAACAATAATGTGCATGGTTCTTTACCACTTTTGTTCTCTTGATATCCTTTGTTGAAAAGACTTCATTGAAATACTACGATACATATACTGCTCCTTTTTTTTAAATGATTAAACAATTATTTTGTAATATCATGAAATAAAGATTCATAACAATAATGTGCATGGTTCTTTACTACTTTTGTCCTCTTAATATCCTTTGTTGAAAATACTTTTTTATAAATACTCCAATACATATAATCTGCTTTTTTTTTTTTAATGTTCAAAGAAACAGTTTTTAATAACATCCAATAATGTGCATGGTTCTTTAAAACTTTTGTTCTTTGGATATCCTTTGTTGAAAGCGTTTATTTAAATACTGAAATACATATTCTGCAGAATTTTTTTTTTATGTTTAAAGAAACAGTTTGTAATGTCATCCAATAAAGATTAATAATAATAATGTGCATGGTTCTTTAATACTTTTCTTCTCTGGGTATCCTTTGTTGAAAAGTCTTTTTAAAAATACTCAAATACATATTCTGCCGCAATTATTTTTTTTAATGTTTAAAGAAACATTTTTTAATATCATCCAATAATGTGCATGGTTCTTTACTACTTTTGTTCTCTGGATATCCTTTGTTGAAAATACTTTATTGAAATACTCCAATACATATCATGCTGCAATTTTTTTATTTATGTTTAAAGAAACAGTTTGTAATATTATCAAATAAAGATTAATAACAATAATGTGCATGGTTCTTTAATACTTTTGTTCTCTGGATATCCTTTGTTGAAAATACTTTTTTGAAATACTCCAATACATATTCTGCTGCAATTTCTTTTTTTAAATGTTTAAAGAAACAGTTTGTAATAACACCAAATAAAGATTAATAACAATACTGTGCAAGGTTTTTTATTACTTTTGTTCTGTGGATATCCTTTGTTGAAAATACTTTTTTGAAATACTCAAGTACACAAAGAAATAGGTTGTAATATTCATCCAATAAAGATTAATAACAATAATGTTCATGATTCTCAGCCTGGACCAACGATATTTATGGCAAATAAACTGATGCCAACCTTGCCACTTTATATATTTTACTGTTTCGAATTAAGTAAATATTTTAAAATGGTTGAAATCCTTTGGGCCACTGTTTTTAGTGTGGTTATATAGGGCGTGAGCACCTTTATACAATCTACGTATTTTCACACTGTACTGTTCAAAATATTTCTATGGCAAAAAAAACATTTCAAAATATCAGTAACTTATTTAGAAAAGGTTAAATATGTGATTTGACAAGGTTGTCATCAGTTTTATTGTCAAAAAAATAATTGGGCTAGGCTGAGAACATGTCTGTGACATAAAGGGGCTCACGCCTGTATTTATCCACATAGAAATGAGTGTCTCAGAGGATTTTTACCCTTTTAAAATAGCACCTATTCTGAAAAGGTAAAATTTATGAATTGGCAATGTTGTTACCATTGTCAATTTGCCATAAAGGGCGCTGGGCCAGGCTGACAAGATGTCTGTCCTATGATGTGTTCATGCCTTGTATATATTCACACATAAATGAATGGCCCACAGTATTTTAACCCTTTTAAATTACCAGTTGTTTATTCAAAAAAAGGTAAAATATATGAGATGGCAAGTTTGGCACAATTTTGTTTGCTCCAAAAAGCATTGGGCCATGCTAAAAAAAACATGATTATCCTATGAAGGGCTTGAAGTCCTTGTATATATCCACACAAAATTTATTGGCCCAAAGGATTTTAATTTTTTTTAAATAACAGTTACTTATTCAGAAAAGGTAAAGTATGAACTGCCAAGGATGGCACCATATTGTTTTCCTTAAAAAGCATTCGGTCAGGCAGAAAATACGTGTATTCTATAAATGGGGTTCAAGCCCTGTATATATCTACACATAAATTTGTGACCCAAAGAATGTTAAGCCTTTTAAAATACCAATTACTTATTCATAAAAAAATGTAAAAAATATGAAGTTTCAAGGTTGTCATCAATTGTTTTTCCATAAAGAGCGTTGGGCCAGGCTGATAACATGTCTATCCTATGATGTGTTCACGCCTTGTATATAGACACACATAAATGAGTGTTACAAAGGATTTTAACCATTTTTTAAATACCAATGACTTATTCATACAATTTAAAATATATAAAGTGGCAAGGTTGGCAATAAATTGTTTGCCATAAAGAGCGTTGTACAAGGCTGATAACATGTCTGTCCTATGAAGAGGCTCACGCCTTGTATATATCCACACATAAATGAGTAGGACAAAGGATTTGCAAACTTTTATAATATCAGTTACTTATTTAAAACAATCAAAAATATGCCATGTTTGCTATTTGTTTATTGCAGTATACGCTGATTGTTTTTTATATAATGTAATTTTCTTTTGGTTTTTGGAAAGTGTATTATTTATTATGAAATAAAAAAAAGGATAGTAATTATAAACTGTAACACTTTAGCAATATATTTTTTTTTATTCGATTATGCAATATATAATAAAAACGACTTTTAGAGTATATATATTAACCACTTAAGGATACATGTTCAGTTTTAATTACATACAAGGTCCGTTGCTGGTTTTTAAGCGTTTAAATAACAAATGCATAACATCACTTCTATTTTATATTTTTACAGCGGTAGCAAATAAATTCAGAATCTTTGTTGTTTGGCCTTTGTGTTTCTTCGATGCATAAACAATGGAACCAATAATTGCACATATCACATGCAACCTGAAAAAAAAAAAGAAAAAAATGTTACCTTTCATTTTGAAATATTATATTTTCATCATCAATTTCTAATTTCAATAAATAAAATAAGAGGTTTAAACACAGTACAACCGCTGTGCTAACCAACAGAAAAAGGGGTGCGCCAAACCGGATCAGTCTAAATATATATATATACCAGTAATAAACCTAATTGAATGTGCCATAAAATAAATAAATATATATATATATATATATACCAGTAATAAACCTAATTGAATGTGCCATAAAATAAATAAATATATATAAGTTAAATGTGCCAAAAAATGAATGAGATGTTAAAATTAAAAATTAAATAAACAAGTGATAACCAATATTGTGAACAAAAGTCCTTTTTGATGGGTTTTAACCTAAAATGGATGAAGTTCATCAATCCAGTGGTGAGCTGCTCTCTCCAAGTTGTAGGCAGAAAGTATAAATGTCCTGAAAAACAGAAAAAGAAGAGGCGCTCTTTGTGCAGCAAGTTCCAAATAACTGAAAATCTACCGATAGTGCTCAAGGTAATATACTCACAAACGTAAATGCACATACAGTGCAATAGTAGACAGGCCGAAACTTCAGAGCCGTTCGGCTGACTCCTCAATGGCGACTCTGCCAAACAATTGCTGAAGCCCAGGTGCTGGTGACAATGGTCCGGTCTCTCCAAACAACCTCCGTGATAGGCTGCAATAAACAGCTTAATAAAGAATCCAGTAGCTGTCGGTATGGGGTAATCACAAAACCCACAGGAGCAAGGAAGAGTGATAAAAAGTCAGTTTATTAAAAACATTTAAAAGTTGCTGTGCAACGCGTTTCTCGGCTAACAATGCCGTTTCATCAGGCTTTACAATTTGTTACACTCTACCTTGCTACCTTATAACTGAACTAACAACCAATCTCCTGTCTGGAATGAAAACAACGCCCAAATGGCTTAGAGCGAATCAGGGATAATATTGAACGCACATCACTAGATACAAATTATCCACTCTCAGTGATATTCTTTAGGTAGGTTAATGTGCGTAATCATAGTATCCCCAATATTACAAAACACAACAAGCTGAGTGAATACAATATCAATTTGATCATATTTAGAGCTAATAAATAAATACGGTTACTGCATGTCAGGATATTGATGATCCCGTATGGCTACGGACAAATCTAAAGTACATATACGCCCACATCATTGTGGACCAATCAGAGACTGCGCCAGCTACACACCCCTTGTGGCTTGTCAACAATTCTCTATATTAAATAAAATAGCGGGTGCAACCAGCAGAGTACTTCAACTACACCACAATGAGGTTTATAATAGCAGGCACAACTATCACAATACAAATAACTTTCCTAAACAATACTTGCTAATGAATATACATAACGATAAAATCAAATTGACGTTCACAAAAATGCCCAAATTGCATACAAGTTCTTTCTAATATGATCAATTTACCCGTGTGCCCCGCATCTCCTGACGCAGGTTTTTTTTGGGAAATTTAAAGTTTTTAGCAGGACATAGGGTAGTGATGGGAAATATTATATTTAATCAAATGAATATTGCATACCCAAATATTTATTTATTTAGTGATCCCGTGTCACTACTGACAAATCTAAATTCTATGCACGCCCACATCACTATGGACCAATCGGATAATCTGCTAGCTACACACCTCTCGTCATTCGTAAATAATTCTCTGTATTATATGGCGAGTGCAGCAAGCAGAATATTCCGACTGCACCGTGTTGAGATTTACAATGGCAAACTACACTAAGTCATGGTTGGCAACATATTAAATAATACTTATAAATGGATTAATTCAAACTTTACAACAATGCCCAATTTGTTGAAATATGATAGTTGACCCATATGCCCGTACCTCCTCATACGGATTTGTAGTTTTTATACGGACATATACCAGTATTATAGTAATGGATGGTAGAGCAATTGAAAAACTGTACCAAAAAATCTATATATAACACCCATGGATTAACGATTCCTATTCATCAAATCGATACCCATATCACTCAATAATAGTGCCACTACCTCCACGTGGGTACAACATAATGTATATATAAGGACAATATATACACATATATTAATAATATGATATAATCTGTAATATATCTGTAAACTATATGTGTTAATGAAAGTGCCCAATGTAAAACTTATTTATGTGGTGTTTAAAATTATAATGATAATTCTTAAACTAACTTTGTACTAACTAGTGTTAACTATAAACTAGTACTACTATTAATATATAGTTACTACATTTCATGTTTTATGTATTTCATACAAAACATAAAATAATAAATTCTAATATAATGTTAACCTATTATTAATCCCTCTAAGTGTTCATGAACTAATCAAGTTCGTGGTAACAAAATATATCTATTCTAGTGATACCAAATTAAGATAAATAAAAATAGAAATAATGGATTAAATATTATGTCTAATACTGGAAATAATTAAATATTAATAAAAAACTATATCAACTCCATACCAAGTTATATAACGTGAAGACCATAGTCCTCTAACAATAATAGGCAAAGTCGTGATAGTTCCTAAAGGTAGAGAAGGAAGGAGACATTAGAACGCTGCCAGATCCACATTTAAATTTAATCCCATAGGGTGCATAGTTTTCAATTTGTGGATCCAGTATGTCTCTCTCCTTCTCAATCTAAGGAACCGATTGTGAATATGTGACTTATTGATCTCCTCTATCGGGATAATAGAATAACAATTAGGATTCCCTCCATGTTTATGATGACAGTGACTAATGACACTATGGGATTTCTTGTTTATTATAATACTGCGATAATGTTCTGACCAACGATGACTGAGACGTCTAATGGTACGGCCAATATATTGAACCCCACATAAACAGGAGATAAGATAAATAACATAACGTGAGGCACAGCTCATCCTGTTTTTGATCAAGTATGTTTTTTTTATCAATATAGGATTGAAAAGAGCGTTTGCCATGCCCAATGTATTTGCACATTTTACAGTTGACAACATTACACTTAAATGCCCCTCTATTAGAAGCTATTGCCAATTTCCCTCTAGTATGTTTGTCAGTAGTATCGCTGCTTCTCCTTTTCTCTTTGATAATTTTACTAGGTGCCAAAATATTCTTTAGACTTGGGGCCTTCTTGTAGATGATATTGGGCCTATCCCCTATTAATTCACACAAAATAGGGTCTCTTTTTAAAATTCTCCAATGTTTGTTAAGAATCTCTCTTATAAGTTTATGATTACTATTATATTGCGTAATGAATCTGATTTCAGATGATTTTGGGGTATCTTCTCTTATCCTATTTTGTGTTTTAGAAAATATTCTTCCCTATTATCATTACGAGCTCGCAGGTAACTTGACTCAATAAGATCAATCGGATAATTTTTCTCTATAAATCTTTGTTTCAAAATCTGACTTTGGGTGTCATAGTCAGAAATTAAGCTACAATTGCGCCTAATCCTCCGAAATTGTCCGTATGGGACATTTCTTTTCCAAGGGTAGTAGTGGTTACTATTAAAGTCTAGATAACTATTACTGTCAACAGTTTTGAAATGTGTTGAACTAACAACCTGTCCTTATTCATTAAACCGTAAACTCAAATCCAAGAAGACAATATTTTCCGGATGTATGCAACTAGTAAATTTCAATCCTCTATCATTCCTATTAAGATGTTCAACGAATTCCAATGCCTTTTCACTGGTACCATCCCATACAAAAATCAAATCATATATAAATCTGCCATAGAACACCAGGTTCGCCCCGTACTCCGATTGATAGACATATTGTTGTTCAAAACTGCCCATATATAAGTTTGCAAAGCTAGGGGCGAACCTGGTGCCCATGGCAGTCCCCTTTATTTGTAAATAATAACTACCTTGAAATAAAAAATAATTATGTTGTAAAACAAATAAAATAAGTTGTAAAATAAATTCTTTTTGAATAGAGGGGATGTACCAATCGTTTTCCAAAAATTCAGCAACAGCTAAGACCCCTTGATCGTGGTGGATATTGGAGTATAGGGCCTCCACATCACAAGTAATCCAAAGATAATTATCTTTTATCTCAGTATTATGCAATTTATCTAATAGATCAGAGGAGTCTCTAATATAAGAATCCAAATTTAACACATACCTTTGGAGAAAGTAATCAATATAAGCCGAAACATTTTCGGTTAGACTGCCTATGCCCGCTATTATCGGTCTGCCCGGGGGATTAGCCATATCCTTATGGATTTTGGGCAGATGATAATAGAAGGCATAGGCAGGTTCTTTAGGGATCAAAAAATCTTTCTCCTTCTTGGATATAATACCCTCTTGAAAGCCGAAATTTACTAGGCCAGTTAATGTTTTTAGATAATGGGCGGTAGGGTCTTCTTTCAAACAAGAATAATAGAACTTATCCTGTAAAATTCTGGTAGCTTCTCTAATGTAATCATTATAATTTTGCAGGACTATAACCCCCCCCCTTGTCGGCTTGGCGTATCACCAGCTCAGAATTTCTCTTTAATTTATCCAATGCTTTAATTTCATTAGGAAACAGGTTTTTGCTATCTTTGTTTCTAGGGAGGAGTTCTAATTCCTCTAATACTAGTTCTTTAAAAATTTCTATGTAGGTGTTATTAGATACCTGTGGATTAAAGTTGGATTTATTTCTGAAATTAGTTTGGATAAATCCTTCACTTAGTTGTTTATATAAACTATCGGGTTCATATGTTGGGATAACAGAGGTTACTCTATTGTCCTACCTAAAGAATATCACTGAGAGTGGATAATTTGTATCTAGTGATGTGCGTTCAATAATATCCCTGATTCGCTCTAAGCCATTTGGGCGTTGTTTTCATTCCAGACAGGAGATTGGTTGTTAGTTCAGTTATAAGGTAGCAAGGTAGAGTGTAACAAATTGTAAAGCCTGATGAAACGGCATTGTTAGCCGAGAAACGCGTTGCACAGCAACTTTTAAATGTTTTTAATAAACTGACTTTTTATCACTCTTCCTTGCTCCTGTGGGTTTTGTGATTACCCCATACCGACAGCTACTGGATTCTTTATTAAGCTGTTTATTGCAGCCTATCACGGAGGTTGTTTGGAGAGACCGGACCATTGTCACCAGCACCTGGGCTTCAGCAATTGTTTGGCAGAGTCGCCATTGAGGAGTCAGCCGAACGGCTCTGAAGTTTCGGCCTGTCTACTATTGCACTGTATGTGCATTTACGTTTGTGAGTATATTACCTTGAGCACTATCGGTAGATTTTCAGTTATTTGGAACTTGCTGCACAAAGAGCGCCTCTTCTTTTTCTGTTTTTCAGGACATTTATACTTTCTAATTTCAATTGTCAATTCAAAAATTTCCATTTAAAAAATAAAGAACTTATTCCACATGTACATTCTAAATAAATTATATATTCCTTGTGTAAATAGTGAGTATAAATTCAAAATTTTTCATTGACCTTCTCTGCATCACACAATCCAAAAAGTTATTTTCAACATTTTAAGATTTTTTTGTCTCACTACGGCAATATCAGTATTACTGTGCAATTGTAATGAAAAAATTATAATAATGTTTACCCATTGTTCATCTCCATCCGCTTTATCAGAATTTTGACTTGCGCAAATGCGGCATAAATTAGCTATATTTTCTGTTTAAAAAAATATAATCAATTTAAATACAATTCATGTTATGTCATTTTTAAACATTTTGTTTTGGGTAATACAATTAATATTTAAAAGAAAAGGTAAAGTCTACTTGTTAAAAAAAAAATAAACATTTAAACCTTGAAAGTATAGTCAACATAATTTTGGTTATATAATTTATATAGCAAATACAATTTTTAAAGAATTGTATTATTTATATTATCTCATTTAATAATTTATTTAGGTATCCAGATTATAGCATTAAAGGGACATGAAACCCAAAACATTTCTTTCAGGATTCAGATAGAAAATATAATTGTTCACAACTTTCCCATTTAGTTCTATTATTTAATTTGTTTCCTTCTTTTGTTATTCTTTGCTGAAAAATGTATCTATAAAAGCTCAGGAGCAGCAAAGAACCTAGGGTCTAGCTGCTGATTGGTGACTGCATAAATATACTGATTGTCATTGGCTCACCCCATGTGTTCACCTAGAAACCAGTAGTGCATTGCTGCTCCTTCAACAAATGATACCAAGAGAATGAAAGAAATTAGATAATTGAAGTAAATTACAAGGTTGTTTAAAATTGTATGTTCTACCTGAATCATGAAAGAAAATTTTTGGGTTTAGTATTCCTTTAAGGCCCTGTTAGCCTCAGCACCTCATTGCTGTTTGGTGATTTACTACATGCACATATGGCTAACAGCACCCATGTGATGAGACTAACAGTTGATTATTTTGATGTTTTTTCAACACTGCATATCCAAAAGATGAATAAAATGAGAGAATATAATGAAATGTATTTGTTGTTAAAATTGTATTCTCTATATGAATTATTATGATTTGTTTATGTTTTCCTGTTTAAAAAAAATAATACAAATATGGAAATTTAAATGTTGTCTTTCAGATTCTCCATTTTTTTTTTTTAAAAAGATGTAACTTAAATAATTTTACAATTCAACAACAATACTTTATTTTTTATATCTATAGCTATTACTTATTTCAGTTATCCAATTTCTACAAATTATTTTATTATTTGTGATATTTTAAAAGGATAGTGCACTGTAAAATTGATTTCCCCTTAATGTATTTCCAATGATATGCTATATCAGCTGAGGAGTTTATAATGTACATAAAATAACATATTTTTGTCCAAAATTTCATTAAAACAATGGATATTTTTTTTTTTAAATATCAATTTGACAGCCACATTACGTTTGCGATTACTTCTAAATCTTCATGCTTACATACCTGTTCTCTAAAGAACATTTAAAGGGTAACTAAACCAAAATTTATTATCTCATGATTCAAATAGAGCATGCAATTTTAACCAACTTTCTAATTTACTCCTATTATCAATTTTTATTTGTTCTCTTGCTATCTTTATTCTAAAAAGCAGGAATATGATGCATAGGAGACAGCCCATTTTTGGTTGAGAACCTGAGTTATGCTTGCTTATTGGTAAGTTAATGTCAGCCTCCAATAATCAAGTGCTATCCATGGTGCTGAACCTAAAATGGGCTGGCTGCTTAGATTTACATTCCTGCTTTTAAAATAAAGATAGCAAGAGAACGAAGAAACATTGATAATAGGAATAAATAAGAAATTTGATTAAAATTGCATGCTATATCTGAATTCTGAAAGAAAAAATTTGTGTTCAGTGTCCCTTTAAGTATGACAACTTTAAGTATAGTTGGAGATGCAATAGTTCAAAATAGCTAATTAAAATTAAATCAATTACCCAATGTAATACACTACATCAGAAAAAAATCTATTATTTTGGACACATTAAAGGAGAGAAAAATTCGAGCTAACGGTCCCTTTCCAATTTAAATAATACTTAGACTTGATCGATGTTTTTTTAAATATATACAATTTTGCTATTGTAAATGTATTCACAACATTACAATAGACAATTTTCACATTTCTTTGATTTGATTCTGGTATGATTTTTTGCACGCACACCTTCAATGTTTCTCAGAAGATATGTAATTGTTGTTGAATCTGAAATTATTATTTCATGCACAAGTAACAAGGAACAATTTGTAGAACATTAAATAGGTTATTGGAGTTTTAACATTTCCCTTAACCTATGTTTAATAAAAGTGCAAACTTGTATACCTGACTCTTGCAATATACTTTCACCTATATCCATTCTATAGGAATCAATAGCTTCAGTGCTAGTCTCAAATGTTATTGATGTTTCTTTTAATAAATATTCTGCAAACTAAAAGTTACAAATAGTTTCATTTAGATTTATAATTAGCAAATATTAGTCTTTGTAATAAAAAGATAAAACAAAATTACGAAGTTAACTGTAATTGTTTTATTTAATTTTAAATTTACCTTGCACACAAATACTCCGCAAGATACTCCATCTTGCTGATTCGGATGACTGAGTGTTGTGCACTGTATTTTAGAAACATTAATTTCTTCTCTCCTTAGAAACATTCTGTAAGAATTATAAATCATAATGATAGTAACATAAAGAAAGAAAATTTAACAACAACAAAAAAAAAACATTCAAAGTTACTATTTTTCTGTCTTTTACACATTTACAAGCATTGCAAATTTCATTTTAAAAGGAAATTCTACACATTTTTATATAAAACACTTCTAATTGCTTTATTACCGATTCCAAAATTTTGCACACACACCAGTGTTCTATTGGTATACCTGTTACCTCTGTGATTAACCTGTATCTAAGCATCTGCACCCATTCCCCTTATCTGAGAGGTGTGTACAGGCTTGCATTTAGACAATCAGTGCACAACATATTGTACATCCCCAAGTATGCGCCTGAGATAAACACATATATGGGGCGCGATCCGATATCGATCGCAGTTTGCGGCGCAAGCGAGGGAACCGGCGTCGCCCGCAGTTTCAGCTCGCAACTCGAGCTATCCCATATAGGTCGCCGTCAGATGCTAACGTGCCGTAAGTCTCACAAACCAGCGATGTCCAGAAATCTGCGTAAGTACAAATTTCTGGCGTCGCCAGTGACTTGCGCCACGTTAGAATCTGCCGGCGCCTATAAAACCTGACTAAAGTCTAAAACACCCGCACTGTCTAACACGCCTCCCTAACATAGCCCGCACTGTCTAACACGCCTCCCTAACATAGCCCGCACTGTCTAACCCTCTATCCGCTATCCCCCCTCACTAGCCTAACAATAAAAATGCTATTAACCCCTAAACCGCCGCTCCTTTACCCCGCCGCAACCTAATAAAATTATTAACCCCTAAACCGCCGCTCCCGTACCCCGCCGCCAGCTATATTATATCTATAACCCCCTAAAGTGAGCCCCTAACACCGCCGCCATCTATATTAAAATTATTAACCCCTAATCTAAGCCCCTTACACCGCCGCCATCTCTATTAAAATGATTAACCCCTAATTTAATCTACCTACCCTGCCGCCAGCTATATTATCTATATTAACCCTAAGTATATTATAGTTAATATAGTTATTACATTATATATATTAACTATATTAACCCTAATTATATTAGGGTTAATATAGTTAATATAGTTACTATAGTATTTATATTAACTATATTAACTCTATCTAACCCTAACACCCCTAACTAAATTTATATTAAATTAATCTAATTAATTTATAAACTAAAATATTCCTATTTAAATCTAAATACTTACCTATAAAATAAACCCTAAGATAGCTACAATATAATTAATAATTACATTGTAGCTATGTTAGGGTTAATATTTATTTTACAGGTAAATAGTTAATTATTTTAACTAGGTATAATAGATATTAAATAGTTATTAACTATTTAATATCTACCTAGTTAAAATAATTACCCAATTACCTGTAAAATAAATACACCTACACTATCAATAAATGTAATAAACTACAAACATCTATCTAAAAATACAATTAAATTAACTAAACTAAATTAAAAAAACAAACAAACACTAAATTACAAAAAATAAAAAAAAGATTACAAGATATTTAAGCTAATTACACCTATTCTAAGCCCCCTAATAAAATAATAAACCCCCAAAATAACAAAAATTCCCTGCCCTATTCTAAATTCAACAAATTTCAAAGCTCTTTACCTTACCAGCCCTTAAAAGGGCCTTTTGTGGGGCATGCCCCAAAGAATTCAGCTCTTTTGCATTCAATAAATACAATCCCCCCCCCCCATTACAACCCACCACCCACATACCCCTATTCTAAACCCACCCAAACCCCCCTTAATAAATCCTAACACTACCCCCCTGAAGATCTCCCTACCTTGTCTTCACCACACCGGGCCGAACTCCTGATCCGATCCGGGCGATGTCGTCCTCCAAGCGGCAAAGAAGAAATCTTCCTCCGGCGACGTCTTCCTCCAAGCGGCAGCAAAGTCTTCAGTCTTCCGGCGGCATCTTCAATCTTCTTTCTTCGCTCCGCCGCCGCGGAGCATCCATCCCGGCCGATCGCTAAACTTGGAATGAGGTACCTTTAAATGACGTCATCCAAGATGGCGTCCGCCGAATTCCGATTGGCTGATAGGATTCTATCAGCCAATCGGAATTAAGTTAAAAAAATCTGATTGGCTGATTGAATCAGCCAATCAGATTCAGGTTCAATCCGATTGGCTGATCCAATCAGCCAATCAGATTGAGCTCGCATTCTATTGGCTGTTCCGATCAGCCAATAGAATGCGAGCTCAATCTGATTGGCTGATTGGATCAGCCAATCGGATTGAACCTGAATCTGATTGGCTGATTCAATCAGCCAATCAGATTTTTTTAACTTAATTCCGATTGGCTGATAGAATCCTATCAGCCAATCGGAATTCGGCGGACGCCATCTTGGATGACGTCATTTAAAGGTACCTCATTCCAAGTTTAGCGATCGGCCGGGATGGATGCTCCGCGGCGGCGGAGCGAAGAAAGAAGATTGAAGATGCCGCCGGAAGACTGAAGACTTTGCTGCCGCTTGGAGGAAGACGTCGCCGGAGGAAGATTTCTTCTTTGCCGCTTGGAGGACGACATCGCCCGGATCGGATCAGGAGTTCGGCCCGGTGTGGTGAAGACAAGGTAGGGAGATCTTCAGGGGGGTAGTGTTAGGATTTATTAAGGGGGGTTTGGGTGGGTTTAGAATAGGGGTATGTGGGTGGTGGGTTGTAATGGGGGGGGGGGATTGTATTTATTGAATGCAAAAGAGCTGAATTCTTTGGGGCATGCCCCACAAAAGGCCCTTTTAAGGGCTGGTAAGGTAAAGAGCTTTGAAATTTGTTGAATTTAGAATAGGGCAGGGAATTTTTGTTATTTTGGGGGTTTATTATTTTATTAGGGGGCTTAGAATAGGCGTAATTAGCTTAAATATCTTGTAATCTTTTTTTTATTTTTTGTAATTTAGTGTTTGTTTTTTTTTTTAATTTAGTTTAGTTAATTTAATTGTATTTTTAGATAGATGTTTGTAGTTTATTACATTTATTGATAGTGTAGGTGTATTTATTTTACAGGTAATTGGGTAATTATTTTAACTAGGTAGATATTAAATAGTTAATAACTATTTAATATCTATTATACCTAGTTAAAATAATTAACTATTTACCTGTAAAATAAATATTAACCCTAACATAGCTACAATGTAATTATTAATTATATTGTAGCTATCTTAGGGTTTATTTTATAGGTAAGTATTTAGATTTAAATAGGAATATTTTAGTTTATAAATTAATTAGATTAATTTAATATAAATATAGTTAGGGGTGTTAGGGTTAGATAGAGTTAATATAGTTAATATAAATACTATAGTAACTATATTAACTATATTAACCCTAATATAATTAGGGTTAATATAGTTAATATATATAATGTAATAACTATATTAACTATAATATACTTAGGGTTAATATAGATAACATAGCTGGCGGCGCGGTAGGTAGATTAAATTAGGGGTTAATCATTTTTATATAGGTGGCGGCGGTGTAAGGGGTCAGATTACGGGATAGATAAGGTAGATGGCGGCGGTTTTAGGGGCTCACAGTAGGGGGTTAGTTTATGTAGATGGCGGCGGGGTCGGGGAGCGGCGTTTTAGGGGGTAATAACTTTATTAGGGATTTCGGGGGGGGGGGGGGATCGCGGTTGACAGGGAGATAGACATTGCGCATGCGTTAGGTGTTAGGTTTATTTTAGCAGATCGCGGTTGACAGGGAGATAGACATTGCGCATGCGTTAGGTGTTAGGTTTATTTTAGCAGCTAGTTTAGGGAGTTACGGGGCTCCAATAGTCAGCGTAAGGCTTCTTACGGCTGCTTTTTGTGGCGAGGTGAAAATGGAGTAAGTTTTCTCCATTTTCGCCACGTAAGTCCTTACGCTGCATATTGGATACCAAATTGCGCGGGTTTGGTATACCTGCCTATGGCCCAAAAAACTGCGGGCGACGGCAGAAATATACGGGCGTAACTTCTAGCTTACGCCGTATATAGGATACCAAATCCGCGCAATTATTGGCGTCGCCGGCTTTTGCGGGCGACGCTTTATATCGGATCGACCCCCTGATGAGTCAGTTTTAAGGCCTTAGTAAAAGTCTGAAATTTAGCGTGATAAATGTTATAAAGTATATTAAAGGGACAGTGTACAATAGATTTTTTAAAGTTTCAAAATATTGATAATGCCTTTAATACCCATTCCACAAATTGGCACAACCAAAATGGATAGAATAATAAACTATATACAATTTAAACTTTTACATTTCTCCCTGTTTCAAATACTCTATTGACAGCCTCTTAATCACATACTTGTGTATTTACTTTTCACAACAGTAGACTGCTAGTTTATGTGGCCCATATAGATACCAATGTGTTGACACCCGAAGAGTTATTTAAGATTTAGCACAACACAGTACTAAATGCAAGTCAATAGAAAATAAATATTAAGTCATGTGATCAGGGGGATGTCAGAAGATGCTTATATACAAGGTATTCACAGAGTTAAAAAAGTGTATTAATATAACTGTTTTGGTTATGCAAAAATGCGTAATGGGTAATAAAGTGATTATCTATATTAAAAAATAATAACAATTATATTGTAGACTGTCCTTTTAATATAAAAATGTTGTTTGTGCAAAGCAGGGGAATGGGTATTAAAGTTTTTATCTTTCTTTTTAAACTATTTGTTGTTGACTGTCCCTTTAAGATCACATATTTAGCGGCTAAGATAAATATGTTAACCACTTTAATACCTTTTTCTTGTTTTGTTTTGTTTTAAATAAACTTACCTAGTAACATTTTCACAGTTTTTTATTTGGTGTTCTTTTTCCCCTAATGAATTTAGGTAAACTGCTTTTTTTGTAAGGGATAAATCACCTATTTCAATACAAATAGAAAGACAAGTAAAATATACATTAAGTTATATATATATTTTTTAATGTATTGCTATACGTTCCTACATTGTGTGACAGAAACAAATTAGAAAATGAATTATATTAAACATTTCTAAAAGTTAATTAAATAACTTACATATACCATATTGTAATTTAGATCAATGTGACAAAAAGCAATATTAAAAATGTCTAAATTAAACCAAAAATTAATATACTAAGGCCACCTATTATATATTCCCATTAAATTGTATTTCATATCCCATCAGTAAAGTGTGTGGGGGGGGTATCATTAAACTTTTGATATATTTTAATGTCATGTTTTATGCTTTAATTGCAAAACCTTTTAAGCATTGCAGGAAACAGGAGAAGACATAGGGGTCGATTTAGGAATCAGCTGATGCTGATTCCTACCCTCATTGCTTCAGTTACGCATGAAGTAGAAGTTTCTAAGCAGCGGTCATAAGACCGTTGCTCCTTAACTCGTCTGCCATCTCTGAGGTGGCGGGCATCAATTAGCACGATCGTATATGATCGTGTTAATTGACACCCCATGCTAGTGGCCGATTGGACACGAATGTGTAGGGTCATGATTGCACAAGCATTTCCATATTCCATATTTCTGGGGGAAATTACATTGAATGTCAACAGGCTTCGTATGAGATTGTTTTACGTGGACAGGAAGAGTATGGGGATAGAAAAAAAACCCCAGTGAGGATGGTCTAGCAGGAGTGGTGAGCACTCATGGAAAGTGGATGCAATTCACTTTAACACTTGTAATTGATGTATAAACAATATTTTTGTGTTGAACATAATTGTATAGCAATAGGATTCTTATGAGATAACATTTCCTGTGGCCAGGAAAAGTATGGGGAGATAAAATACAGTAAAAATAGTCTGGCAGTAGTGTAGAGCACTTATGGAAAAAGAGATACAATTCAGTTCAGCCATTAAATTGTTGGATAAATCATATTTAAAAAACTTTGATCATAAGGCGGCTTAAAAAAATATATGTGCTCAGCTAACTCCCAATAGTGTATTACTTTATTTTTTATAAAAAGAATATACAGAGAATGAAACGAAAATGATAACAGAAGTGAATTTGAAAGACGTTTAATCACTATGCAGCTTTAGAAATATATGCCTTGTCATTGACTCAACTAATGTGACCAGCTAGCTCCTAGTAGTGAATTATTTCTTTTTTTATCAAAGGATAAACAGATAATGAAACAAAGACGATAACAGAAGTAAATTTGAAAATCTTTGTTCATTAGGGGAATTTAAATAAAATATAAGCCTTGTCATTGACTCACCAAATGTGCTCCGCTAGCTCACACTATTACATTAATTTATATATTTTTAAACAAAGGATATAAAGAGGATTAAATAACTGTGATAGAATCATTAACATTATTGTTATTAATCTTTATTGGATGAATTTTACAACCTGTTTCTTTGTGTACTTGAGTGTTTCAATTAAGTATTTAAAAAAATGATATCCAGAGAACAAAAGTAGTTAAGAACCATGCACATTATTGTTAATAATCTTTATTTTATGATATTACAAACTAATTGTTTAATCATTTAAAAAATGGAGCAGTATATGTATTGTAATATTTCAATGAAGTATTTTCAAAAAAGGATTTCCAGAGAACAAAAGTGGTAAACAACCATGCACATTATTGTTAATAATCTTTACTAGATGATTTTACAAACTGTTTCTTTAAACAATAAAGAAAAAAAATTCAGCAGAATATGTATTGTAGTATTTGAGAAAAGTATTTTCAACAAAGGATTTGCAGAGAACAAAAGTAGTAAAGAACCACGCACATTATTGTTAATACTCTTTATTAAATGATTTTACAAACTGTTTCTTTAAACAATAAAAAACATTGCAGCAGAATATGTATTGTGGTATTTGAGAAAAGTATTTTCAACAAAGGATTTCCAAAGAACAAAAGTAGTAAAGAACCATGCACATTATTGTTAATAATCTTTATTTGATGATTTTACAAACTGTTTCTTTAAACAATAAAAAAAAATGGCAGCAGAATATGTATTGTGGTATTTGAGAAAAGTCTTTTCTACAAAGGATTTCCAGAGAACAAAAGTAGTAAAGAACCATGCACATTATTGTTAATAATCTTTATTAGATGATTTTACAAACTGTTTCTTTAAACAATAAAAAAAAATTCAGCAGAATAAGTATTGTGGTATTTGAAAAACGTCTTTTCAACAAAGGATATCAAGAGAACAAAAGTGGTAAAGAACCATGCACATTATTGTTAATAATCTTTATTTGATGATTTTACAAACTGTTTCTTTAACCTCTTAGGGACATATGACGGAATTTTTCCGTCATAAAACAATTGAGCAAACTGAAAGCTGTGTCCTTAAAGGGTTAAACAATAAAAAAATGGCAGCAGAATATGTATTGTGGTATTTGAGAAAAGTATTTTCAACAAAGGATTTCCAGAGAACAAAAGTAGTAAAGAACCCTGCACATTATTGTTAATAATCTTTTCTGGATGATTTTACAAACAAACACTTTATTGTATAACACATCAGAATGTACAGTATATACACTAATACATGTGCTTAAGAACAAACACTTTATTGTATAACACATCAGAATGTACAGTATATACACTAATACATGTGCTTAAAGGGACAGTCTAGTCAAAATTAAACTTTCATGATTCAGATAGGGCATGCAATTTTAAACAACTTTCCAATTTACTTCTATTATCTAATTTGCTCAATTCTTTAGATATCCTTTGTTGGAAAAATAGCAATGCACATGTGTGAGCCAATCACACAAGGCCTTTATGTGCAGCAACCAATCAGCAGCTACTGAGCATATCTAGATATGCTTTTCAGCAAGTGATATCAAGAGAATGAAGCAAATTAGATAATAGAAGTAAATTAGAAAGTTGTTTAAAATGGCATGCTCTTTCTAAATCACGAAAGAAAAAAATTGGGTTTCATGTCCCTTTAAGAACAAACACTTTATTGTATAACACATCAGAATGTACAGTATATACACTAATACATGTGCTTAAGAACAAACACTTTATTGTATAACACAACAGGCTATACAGTATATACACTAATACATGTGCTTAAGAACAAACACTTTATTGTATAACACATCAGAATGTACAGTATATACACTAATACATGTGCTTAAGAACAAACACTTTATTGTATAACACATCAGAATGTACAGTATATACACTAATACATGTGCTTAAGAACAAACACTTTATTGTATAACACAACAGGCTATACAGTATATACACTAATACATGTGCTTAAGAACTAACACTTTATTGTATAACACATCAGAATGTACAGTATATACACTAATACATGTGCTTAAGAACAAACACTTTATTGTATAACACAACAGGCTATACAGTATATACACTAATACATGTGCTTAAGAACTAACACTTTATTGTATAACACAGCACAATATACAGTATATACACTAATACATGTGCTTAAGAACTAACACTTTATTGTATAACACAACAGGCTATACAGTATATACACTAATACATATGCTTAAGAACAAACACTTTATTGTATAACACAGCGGTTCCCAACCTTTTTTACTCTCCTGTACCCCTTGATTAGGCTTTTCATTTATGAGTACCCCCTCTCTTCATTACCCCTACCCATCCCTCAAAATAAAGGAAGCACTTTTTTTATAGGGGAGGTAAGCTATACCTAAATTGCATACGACTGTACATGTATCAACAGGATTAAAGCTTATTCAAAGGAGTCCTGCTGTGTGGCTGGTGCCCCTGGCAGCTGCCTGGTTGCTCCTAAACAAGGCCCTGGGGGGGGGGAGTCAAAGTGTAATGATCATAAAAATAAATATTTAAATTTGTGAGATCAGATCGATATTAACCACCCAGCCACTATGAACGTTTTTAGTTGAAAGTGAAGCAATCTGAATCAAGCAAGCACTAGAAGCAGTACTTTACTTACCGGCACTGACTTAGACCTGCCTCGCCTGTGTGACTCGCAATCTCAACGGCTCTATTACACGTGTCCACGTAGCTATGCTGCTGCAGTGCCGCTTCTATTTGAGCACTTGCAGTCAAAATTGTGTGCATGAGACAGAGGTGGGTGGAGCAGGAGGCTAAGCTGTCTGGTGACACAGGGTGATCATTAATATGTGAACCGGAGTCATCCACACCCGGTCCACATATTTCTGGTGCAGGGGCTCCCATCTGCCTATATGCCAGGCCAGGACTTTATTTGTCACTTTCCGGCTAAATGCTCCTTCCTTCCACAGTTCCACAATGCTTATTAGTTGATGACCCATTGAGAGTGCCCCCCCGACCCTCCCCCCCCATCTTCCGCCATTACCAACAATATTTTTGCGTACCCCCAACCGGCCTGCCAAGTACCCCCAGGGGTACACGTACCCCAGGTTGGGAACCGCTGGTATAACACATCAGAATGTACAGTATATACACTAATACATGTGCTTAAGAACTAACACTTTATTGTATAACACAGCAGAATGTACAGTATAAACACTAATACATGTGCTTAAGAACTAACACTTTATTGTATAACAGCAGAATATACAGTATATATAATAATACATGTGCTTAAGAACAAACACTTTATTGTATAACGCAACAGGCTATACAGTATATACACTAATACATGTGCTTAAGAACTAACACTTTATTGTATAACACAGCAGAATATACAGTATATACACTAATACATGTGCTTAAGAACAAACACTTTATTGTATAACAGCAGAATATACAGTATATATAATAATACATGTGCTTAAGAACAAACACTTTATTGTATAACACAACAGGCTATACAGTATATACACTAATACATGTGCTTAAGAACTAACACTTTATTGTATAACACAGCAGAATATACAGTATATACACTAATACATGTGCTTAAGAACAAACACTTTATTGTATAACACAGCAGAATATACAGTATATACACTAATACATGTGCTTAAGAACAAACACTTTATTGTATAACACAGCAGAATATACAGTATATACACTAATACACGTGCTTAAGAACTAACACTTTATTGTATAACACAGCAAAATATACAGTATATACACTAATACATGTGCTTAAGATCTTCACTTTATTGTATAACACAACAGAATGTCACAGTATATACACTAATATTGTAACTAGACAGAGAGAGAGCGCCCTAGACACTAGAATACCCACTTACCCAGCTAACACTAAAATATTCCCTCCAGGATATAAAATGTAAACAAGACAAAAGTGAAAAAGTGAAGTGTCAGCGCTATTAAGCTAGGGTGAGATGAGAATTCTCCAATCCAAAAGAACAGCGCAGTCTGTGAAGAAATAAAGGTGGACTCCAATAGTGCAATATTGTGTAAACAAGCACTTTATTGACATACAAAATATGCCAAAATACTCACAATATCTGGCATATAAATAGGCACATAAAGGTTTCTTTCTCAAATTTAGAAATATCGCCGAGTTCTTGTGTGGTCTGCAAACGCTTAAGAAACACCAGCTGTTTTCCCGGTCAGCGTGTGACGTCACCACCCGACAACAGCTGATACAGTTTCAACTTAGTCCGCACACACAGACTCCCAGAGCTCACAGCCTCAACGCGTTTCTCGCCCCCTGCTGGGCGCTTTCTCAAGAGGAATAATGATCTAACCTGCTGTATCTTCACTTCTTATATATCCCATGCAATAGCCCCATCTACCTACTAGAATTATAATTACACTATATAAATTCCTGATATTTGAACTAATGTTATTAAAAGTTATTTAATATATATATAAATACCCTTACCCTAATTCTATCTCTAAAAATTCATTGATATTTCAAAATCACCCAGCTGATGAAATTAAAATATCCAAATAACGCAAATACATATATTAAGATAAATATATATAATTAATATTTAAAAATTTAAAATAATATCTACCCTAAATTTATCTGCTGGATACTATACTCGCAGTTTCATCAGTCAAATGTGGCTAATATATCTATACAATAAAATTATATATATATAAATCTAATTAATTTTCCCAAATATCACCATTAGCTAAAATTTCATAAATAATAAATACTAAAATACATCAATATATAATATTATTACACTTCCTAAAAACACTACACAACATTTCAAAGAATATATATAATACATATACATGCACTATATATAATAAAAGCATATTACATGAATGTTACATTGATATAACCTATATACTCATAAAAATGAATTGATAATAAATTTTAGATTATAAATGCTGCCACATCTAAATCAACATTTAGACCCTTAGGCGCGAGAGTTCCCAATTTATATATCCAGAATGTCTCTCTGCGCCTAAGGGCTAACAGTCTATCACCACACCTAGGACTAGATTTAACCATTTCAATGCCCTTCACAGTCAGGCAGTTTGGGTCACAAGCATGTTTATGAGAATAATGAATTGGTACACTATGTTTTAAAATAGGCTTCTTTATATTATATACATGTTCACTAAATCTCTTAGATAGGCACCTCTTCGTGCGACCTACATATTTTAATCCACAACTGCACTCTAACAGGTACACTACATAGGAACTCTTGCAAGTAATAAATTGTTTCACTTGATACTCTTGCCCTGTTGTTGCTCTAAAAACTGATCTCTCTTTATTAATACATTTGCACATAGGGCATCTAGCTTTATGACATCTATATGTGCCTTTCAAAGTTAAGAAGTTTTTATTAATATTACACTTTACTGATTTAATTTCCTTCAACTTACTAGGGGCAAGAATATTCTTTAAATTGGTATTTTTCCTATATACAACATTAGGCCTTATATCAAGTTCTTTTTTTAAAAAAGGATCCCCTTTTAAAATGGGTCAATATTTATGAAGTATTTTCTTGACATTCATAATGCCTTCCCCATAAGTAGTTATAAATTTAACAGTTTGTTTATCTTGTTTTGAGGGCTTCTCTTTTCGTTTATTTAATAAAACATCCCTATCTATCTGGTCAACTTCATTCATAATATGTGTTAGGTGTTCCCTATTGTGGGATTTACATATCAATTTTTCTTTTAGAACTTCTGCCTCAATATTATAATCATTAACTTTCGAACAATTTCTTTTTATCCTCACAAATTGGCTTTTTGGGATATTTTTCACCCATTTCTTATAATGACCACTAGTGGAGTGTAGTAAACTGTTACTATCAACTAATTTTCTATAATTCTTAGTGTATATTTTATTGTCTTCTACAAATACCAACAGATCCAGGAATTCAATTTTTTGATATTGAATGTTACCCACAAATTTCACATTAAAATCATTGGTATTTATAAAATCAATAAAATTGGATGCTTCTATCTCAGATCCCTCCCAAATAATAAAAACATCATCTATAAAACGTCTATAAAAAATGTAATTATTTCTCAAAGGGC
The DNA here is from genome assembly GCF_027579735.1 of Bombina bombina. Taxonomy (NCBI): domain Eukaryota; kingdom Metazoa; phylum Chordata; class Amphibia; order Anura; family Bombinatoridae; genus Bombina; species Bombina bombina. The sequence continues at coordinate 601,969,952 of NC_069505.1, read as the reverse complement.
CATCCCTCCAAATAAATTCATCTTCAAAAAGACCCATAAACAAATTGGCATACGATGGGGCAAATTTCGTCCCCATCGCCGTGCCACATATCGGATGGTAAAAGTCCCTTTCAAAAGTAAAATAATTATGTTCTAAAACATATTTAATACAATATTCTAAAAAACGTATCTGACGATCTGGAAAGATTCCTTTTTCCTTTAAAAAGTATGAACATGCTTTTATTCCAATATTATGTTGGATGATAGTGTATAATGAGGTTACATCACAAGTGATGAACCTCATCTCACTATTCCATTCCACATTCTTGAGTTCTTATATCAAGTGTACCCCATCCCTAAGATAAGATTTCAATTGGACAACAAGTGGTTGGAGGAAATAATCAATATAACTTGACAAATTAGCTGTCAATGAGTCAATACCCGATACAATTGGTCTTCCCGGAGGATTTAAGAGCGACTTATGTGTTTTTGGCAGATGATACATGATAGCCAACTTCGGTTGCTCATTATATAAGAAATTAAATTCATCCTTAGTTAAAAAAAATGTCTTCCATTCCTACATTCAAAACACTTCTTAATTCTTGTAAAAAAATCTTCGTGGGATCACTCTTTAATTTAATATAAGTTGTTGAGTCACTTAATAATCTCAATGCCTCATTAATATAAACTTCACGATCCTGAATCACTATCCCTCCACCTTTATCCGCTTGACGGATAGTGATATTATTATTCTTTATTAGAGAATTCAAGGCCTTTCTTTCAAAGGTATTAAGATTATCTTTAAAATCTATATTCGCAGGTAATATCTCAAATTCTTTTTCAACCAAATTCTTAAAAGTTTTTACATATTCCCCCCTGTGCACTAATTGGATAAAATGTTGACTTATCTTTCTTATCACTATGTATGTAAATGTCATTCAATTAATTTAAATTATCATCACCTAGTAGTGAATTCATATTTTCCAGAGTTTCAACATCATCAATTTGAAGTACACTCTTATGTCTGACCACAGACTGTGTATTTTTCAGAGCAAAAAACCTTTTTAATGTTATATTTCTGATGAATCTTTGGAAATCTATGAACACTTGAAATTTATCTAAGTTCTTTTTGGGGGCAAAAGATAGTCCCTTACTCAATAGTGCCATACTTCCACTATCAATGGTATAGGATGACAAATTATAAATGCTTGGCTCATTTTTCTCTCTTAATAGATTCTTGCACTTTTGAAATTGCTTTCTCTTCCCTGCTCTGCATCCTCTCTTTCGCTGAACCTTCTTTTTCGGTGATTGTGTCCCTCCTCTACTACTTGTGGTTCCCTCTCTATTCTCCATCTCTGATCTCTGTCCTCCCTCCCTCCTGAGTATGTTTTCCACTTGGTTTGTCTCCACGGGGATTCTAAAAAAGTAGGTGCAGAATCTCTATAACGATCATTTCCAGTTACATTTTTTGATTGATCATGGTAAACCTTAGGTCTAGCTCCGTCACCTCTTAAATCTCTCTCTCTACCTTCTAAGACCTCATATCTATTTTTATGAGCATAATTTGAATGATCTCTGTATTTATTTTCTCTTTCAGATGTGTCATAATAGTGATCATCCTTGTTCTTTTTTATTTCAGTGTTCTTTCTATTATTAGGATCAGGGTTGCTATTCCCTACAACCTTTGTATGAGGTTGTGGTTGTTGATAACCTCCCACATCCTTCCTATTGGAAGTTGAACCATAATCAGAGTTCAAACCTTCCTTTATATTTTTGTTATTTGCATTCCCATGGTATTGATCTACTCTCTTATTATTAATAATCTTGGGTTTCCAATTATACTTCTGCTCATTCTTATAGTCTAACTTATCTCTTCTCAATTTGTTAGATTTACTAATGCTCAAATCCTTCGTCAATTTCTCAACACTTTTTACAATATTATCATATAGTTTTTTATATTCTTCATTTGTCAAAAAACTATTAACTTGTTGTTCAATTTTATCAATTTCAATCTGTGTTTTTTCCAGTCTGCCTTCCCTATATTTAATCAATAGTTTAATTAATTTAAAGGAGCAATCATCTAGAGCTGCCTCCCACTCTGTCATGAACTCAACTTCATCTAGTACAAAGGCTGGCTTTTTTTTAACAATCTTAATCCTCTTGGGATAATATTATGTTTAATATAATTCTTCAATAGTATTATGTCTTGCCAATCCTTTGCATCCTGGATCAATAGCTTCTCATATTCTTTTAATATTTCTCTTGGGTTCTCATCATAAACACCCTCCATAGTCTCATCTTCTAATAAATCAAAAGATCTTCTCCTATTTGTTCTAAAATATAAACTACTCATAATTACCAAGTGGTTATGCAGCTGATCTAAAACAAATTCTACCTATAAACACTCCACCAGAACAATCAGCGCAACACTCACTCAGTAAAAAGTAATAAAATGTAGAATATATGTATCTGCTATTATGTCTACTATTAATCAATATATACTAAACTAACAGAACATATAACACATTGATATTATACTCCCTTAATAATATGTTACAATGACAACCAGATGATGAAATTTAAAAAATGAGTTTTAACTTCACAAGTAATTTATAGTCCAAATTATGAATAGTCTTAAAAAATAGTAGTGTCGTTCCCAAAGAGATAATATCTCTCCGTGAGAACAGTCTTATGTTGATGCAGCTACTTGAAAAACGCTGCTTGTCTTGCAGCTGATACACCAAACTCTCCAATCCAAAAGAACAGTGCAGTCTGTGAAGAAAAAAAGGTGGACTCCAATAGTGCAATATTGTGTAAACAAGCACTTTATTAACATAAAAAAATATGCCAAAATACTCACAATATCTGGCATATAAATAGGCATATAAAGGTTTCTTTCTCAAATTTAGAAATATCGCTGAGTTCTTGTGTGGTCTGCAAACGCTTAATAAACCACTTGTTGTCCAATTAAAATCTTATCTTAGGGAAGGGGTACACTTGATACAAGAACTCAAGAATGTGGAATGGAATAGTGAGATGAGGTTCATCATCACTTGTCATTATACACTATCATCCAACATAATATTGGAATAAAAGCATGTTCATACTTTTTAAAGGAAAAAGGAATCTTTCCAGATCATCAGATACATTTTTTAGAATATTGTATTAAATATGTTTTAGAACATAATTATTTTACTTTTGAAAGGGACTTTTACCATCAGATATGTGGCATGGCGATGGGGACGAAATTTGCCCCATCGTATGCCAATTTGTTTATGGGTCTTTTTGAAGATGAATTTATTTGGAGGGATGGTCCTTTTAGAAATAATTTAATTTTTTTTTTTTAATTTTATTTATAACCAACAAATGGTACAGTGTGAAGTTACATGTCAATAACCCACCACGCAGGGTGTGATAAGATAATATGAAGTTAATAAGACAACCAGAGATTACAACATGCAACAACAGATTTTTATCCAATATAGTAGAATACCATGTTCATATTTGTATGGGTTAGGAAACATTCTCGCATATGTACTCCCCTGTACCGAAATGTTGGGGTTTTATTTTTAAGTAAACTAATATAACCCACCTAAACCTCTATAAACCAAAAACAAAATAAAACTACGAACTAATACATATTCCTATTGAACTACGTGACACCATCCAAAACAGGTGTGGGTGCCCATGTTAATTAAGATTGGCCGGTCTGTAACAATGTGTCAGTACCCTGGGAGTCATAAAAGGTATCATCATTAATAGGTCTTACAAAGTGGGGACCTAGTTCAGCTGACATTTTCAGTACAGAGGATCCCAGTAATAGACTATACCTGCAGGGAGACGATGCTATATAAGAATGTTTATATTTAAAGTGATAGAGTGGTTTAAAAGAAGTATGGTAGGTCATGTGCTAGCATTGTGTAGGTGTTTCGCCCCTATTATTTTTTATTCTAGGCCACAGAGTGAGAAATTCAGCATGTCTTTTAGAGAAGTCACAATATGAGGTTCATCCCTACACACAAGTTGAGAGGACAAGTTAATGTTATGTATATTGCCGACTAATTATATATTTATAAAGACTAAAATTGTGTAGATACAGGGATCTTGCAAGGTTAGACATGTAATATAAGCATGTATGAATTTGTAATTGGGCGATATGGGTTTAATTTATAATTTATAATTCCCTCAGCAACGTGGGAAAGACTGCCGCATTGAGGGTAAACCCCCAAATGCCAAGGATACTTGACAATCTTCAAACGCAGCAAATACAGTATGAGGGGCATATGTCCATTACATAAGAGGAGCATGGGCTGAACATTTAAGAAGACAGACAAACAAAGTGCATTGCGTGATCTGATGGGTTTTGGGTTGTTATGACAAATCTAATTTCAGTTGGTGGAGGTTCCACCTAGTATTATGCAGTTCAAAGAGTTACTATAAATTGTGGCCAACCCTACACATGCAATCTCCCAATGTAATAAAATATAACATAACATAGCATACAAATAAAGGATAGACATCTAAAAGCAATTCCAAAGTGCTGTCCTAAAACACTGTCTTAAAATGAGAGGACCAATACATATAATAATGATCTACTGCAATATCTACTCCTAAGTGTTTCCAAGGCTGTTGGTAAAGTAAGCTAAGGTGTTCCGATGAACAGGCAGGCATTACTTAGTTTGCTATATCCGCCAAGATCCTCTCTGCGAAACTTCCAAGTTGGCATGTAACATTGGGCATTTAATTGCAGTGGCATAGTAATAAAGGGTTAAACCAGATGTGTATCATGCATTAAAAGTAAACACTAAAAAGATATACAGTGAATGTTAAAAACACAATAACAAAACCTTAGTTAAACAATATAACAGACTGGATAGTATTTTTAAATGACAAAGGTAGTGCAGGAGACATGTCTGACAAAAGCACAGCGATCATAGTGTCATCATATAGAATTCAGTGTTGTAAGTAAGCACCTATAGTCAAAAATGCTGAACCATAAATCGTCCAAAAACAATGCAGCCCCAAGGGGCAAGCGTCAGCCCAAAGTTTGCAATTGACAAAGTCACTTAGCCCTAGCAGTGGAAAGAGTGTAGGGATTGAGAAGTTGTGTCCCTGAAAAAGTAACGGTTACCTCTGGGCCAGCTTACATTGTCCTGATACATGCAGTCACCCCACTCCGCTCCTCGGCAGAGCACTCGCATCCACAAAGCCTGAACCATGGCGGCCATCTTTATTCATCAAGTAGTCCGAAATGTGCCAAGCTATGTTCAACAGCCTCAGACTCTGCCATGAAGGTATTGGCACCATCCCAGAAAGACCACCTGCAGAAGTCAGTAAGTGCCGATCCACTCGTTCTCCTCCATGCGGACAATGCGCGCCAATCCATAGCCCTGATGAAACGTAAAACCAATCCACTGCTGACATGGGTAATCATGGGGGATTTCTGCGTTGCGGAGCTTCAGTAGTCTTGTCTCAAAGAGCGGAGTAATTGGCCCCATTCAGCAAGGAGGGTCTCCGGGTGTTACAAGGTAGCTTGCCATCTTTGCTCAAACCAGGCTGTATGTCATCCAGCCCCCCGGTACTGCATGGGAAATCGTGGTTTGACTGTTGGGGGTTAGTTAACAGTATCGGTGTCTTACCGGACCCCGAGGGACAAGTTCTGTTAATTGCTTGAACCTCCTCTTGCAGATTTATGTAGCTCCGAAAAAGGCGCTCAAAAAAAGGCAGAAGTGTTGTGGCTATCTGCGCGGCAATGTCACTTTCCGGCTCCATTGCTCAGTCACTCCCTACGAAGTGTAATTCAGTACAATGCCTTCCGGGGAAGAAGTAGGTAGAATGCTTCTATCTGCGAAGGTTTCCCGGACAGCTTATCTGTCAAGGGAGATGCAGATGGCATAGAAGGGTGGCGAAATTTCGGCTGTTATTAGAGGTTTTCTTCAGAGCTTGAAGAGCTCACCGCCATCTTCTAGAACCGCCCACCGGAAGTCATAATTTAATTTTTTATAGACGTTTTATAGATGATGTTTTTATTATTTGGGAGCGATCTGAGATAGAAGCATCCAATTTTATTGATTTTATAAATACCAATGATTTTAATGTGAAATTTGTGGGTAACATTCAAGATCAAAAAAATTGAATTCCTGGATCTTTTGGTATTTGTAGAAGACAATAAAATATACACTAAGAATTATAGAAAATTAGTTGATAGTAACAGTTTACTACACGCCACTAGTGGTCATTACAAAAAAATGGGTGAAAAATATCCCAAAAAGCCAATTTGTGAGGATAAAAAGAAATTGTTCGAAAGTTAATGATTATAATATTGAGGCAGAAGTTCTAAAAGAAAAATTGATATGTAAATCCCACAATAGGGAACACCTAACACATATTATGAATGAAGTTGACCAGATAGATAGGGATGTTTTATTAAATAAACGAAAAGAGAAGCCCTCAAAACAAGATAAACAAACTGTTAAATTTATAACTACTTATGGGGAAGGCATTATGAATGTCAAGAAAATACTTCATAAATATTGGCCCATTTTAAAAGGGGATCCTTTTTTTAAAAAAGAACTTGATATAAGGCCTAATGTTGTATATAGGAAAAATACCAATTTAAAGAATATTCTTGCCCCTAGTAAGTTGAAGGAAATTAAATCAGTAAAGTGTAATATTAATAAAAACTTCTTAAGTTTGAAAGGCACATATAGATGTCATAAAGCTAGATGCCCTATGTGCAAATGTATTAATAAAGAGAGATCAGTTTTTAGAGCAACAACAGGGCAAGAGTATCAAGTGAAACAATTTATTACTTGCAAGAGTTCCTATGTAGTGTACCTGTTAGAGTGCAGTTGTGGATTAAAATATGTAGGTCGTACGAAGAGGTGCCTATCTAAGAGATTTAGTGAACATGTATATAATATAAAGAAGCCTATTTTAAAACATAGTGTACCAATTCATTATTCTCATAAACATGCTTGTGACCCAAACTGCCTGACTGTGAAGGGCATTGAAATGGTTAAATCTAGTCCTAGGTGTGGTGATAGACTGTTAGCCCTTAGGCGTAGAGAGACATTCTGGATATATAAATTGGGAACTCTCGCGCCTAAGGGTCTAAATGTTGATTTAGATGTGGCAGCATTTATAATATAAAAATGAATTGATAATAAATTTTAGGAGTATATAGGTTATATCAATGTAACATTCATGTAATATGCTTTTATTATATATAGTGCATGTATATGTATTATATATCTTCTTATGAAATGTTGTGTAGTGTTTTTAGGAAGTGTAATAATATTATATATTGATCTATTTTAGTATTTATTATTTATGAAATTTTAACTAATGATGATATTTGGGAAAATTAATTAGATTTATATATATATAATTTTATTGTATAGATATATTAGCCACATTTGACTGATGAAACTGCGAGTATAGTATCCAGCAGATAAATTTAGGGTAGATATTATTTTAAATTTTTAAATATTAATTATATATATTTATCTTAATATATGTATTTGCGTTATTTGGATATTTTAATTTCATCAACTGGGTGATTTTGGAATATCAATGAATTTTTAGAGATAGAATTAGGGTAAGGGTATTTATATATATATAAATAACTTTTAATAACATTAGTTCAAATATCATGTATTTATATAGTGTAATTATAATTCTAGTAGGTAGATGGCGCTATTGCATGGGATATATAAGAAGTGAAGATACAGCAGGATAGATAATTATTCCTCTTGAGAAAGCGTCCAGCAGGGGGCGAGAAACGCGTTGAGGCTGTGAGTTCTGGGAGTCTGTGTGTGCGGACTAAGTTGAAACTGTATCAGCTGTTGTCGGGTGGTGACATCACACGCCGACCGGGAAAACTTCTGGTGTTTCTTAAGCGTTTGCAGACCACACAAGAACTCGGCGATATTTCTAAATTTGAGAAAGAAACCTTTATATGCCTATTTATATGCCAGATATTGTGAGTATTTTGGCATATTTTTTATGTTAATAAAGTGCTTGTTTACAAAATATTGCACTATTGGAGTCCACCTTTTTTTCTTCACAGACTGCGCTGTTCTTTTGGATTGGAGAGTTTGGTGTATTAGCTGCAAGACAAGCAGCGTATTTCGAGTAGCTGCATCTGAGTTTTCAAAAAAAAGGAGCTTCCTAATAGCACCCTTTATCAACAGCAAGACTGTTCTCACGTAGAGATATTGGGCTCTAGTTATTAAGCTCTGTATTTTTCTGCATTCGCCGGCCCAATACGCTCGCCTAAGCTCGCCTCACATCGCTGCCGCGGACCTGAATACGCTCGCCAAAGTTATCAATAAAGCTGTCAAAAAGCCACGCACCAAGTACGGGGCCATGAGCAGCGGACTGTGATAGTTATCACTCATCAATCTCGCTGCTCTTCGGCTTTTTTACAGCTTTATTGATACCCGTGTCACTAAGCACACACACTATACTATACTGTTCTACCCCCTATACCGGCGCCCCCGGAGCCCCCCACAACTAAAGAAAGTTATTAACCCCTAAACTGCCGCTCCTAGCCCCCGCCGCAACTATAATAAATATGTTAACCCCTAAACTGCCGCTCCCGGACCCCGCCGCAACTATAATAAATATGTTAACCCCTAAACCGCCGCTCCCGGACCCCACCGCAACTATAATAAATATGTTAACCCCTAAACCGCCGCTCCCGGACCCCGCCGCCACCTACATAATACCTATTAACCCCTATCCTGCCCCCCCATACCGCCGCCACCTATAATAAATGTATTAACCCCTATCCTGCCCCTCCCTACACTGCCGCCACTATAATAAAATTATTAACCCCTAAACCTAAGTCTAACACTAACCCTAACACCCCCCTAACTTAAATATTAATTAAATAAATCTAAATAATATTACTCTTATTAACTAAATTATTCCTATTTAAAACTAAATACTTACATATAAAATAAACCCTAAGATAGCTACAATGTAATTAATAATTACATTGTAGCTATTTTAGGATTTATTTTTATTTTACAGGTAACTTTGTATTTATTTTAACTAGGTACAATAGTTATTAAATAGTTATTAACTATTTAATAGCTACCTAGTTAAAATAAAGACAAATTTACCTGTAAAATAAAAACTAACCTAAGTTACAATTACACCTAACACTACACTATAATTAAATAAATTATTCCTATTTAAAACTAAATACCTGTAAAATAAACCCTAAGATAGCTACAATGTAATTAATAATTACATTGTAGCTATTTTAGGATTTATTTTTATTTTAAAGGTAACTTTGTATTTATTTTAACTAGGTAGAATAGTTATTAAATAGTTATTAACTGTTTAATAACTACCTAGCTAAAAGAAATACAAAATTACCTGTAAAATAAATCCTAACCTAAGTTACAATTAAACCTAACACTACACTATCATTAAATTAATTAAATAAATTAGCTACAAATACCTACAATTAAATACAATTAAATAAACTAAACTAAATTACAAAATCAAACAAACACTAAATTACAGAAAATAAAAAATATTACAAGAATTTTAAACTAATTACACCTAATCTAAGCCCCCTAATAAAATAAAAAACCTCCAAAATAATAAAGGTCCCTACCCTATTCTACATTACAAAGTAATCAGCTCTTTTACCAGCCTTTAAAAGGGCTTTTTGAGGGGCATTGCCCCAAAGTAATCAGCTCTTTTACCTGGAAAAAAAAATACCCCCCCAACATTACAACCCACCACCCACATACCCCTACTCTAACCCACCCAAACCCCCCTTAAAAAAACTTAACACTAACCCCCTGAAGATCTCCCTACCTTTAGCCATCTTCACCCAGCTGGGCCAAAGTCTTCATCCAAGTGGCGCTGAAGAGGTCCTTCATCCGATAGAAGTCTTCATCCAAGGGGCGCTGAAGAGGTTCTTCATCCGGGAGAAGTCTTCATCCAGGCAGCGTCTTCAATCTTCATCCATCCGGAGCGGAGCGGAGACATCTTCAAAGGAGCCGACGCGGAGCCATCCTCTTCAACCGACGACTTCCCAACGAATGAAGGTTCCTTTAAGGGACGTCATCCAAGATGGCGTCCCTTCAATTCCGATTGGCTGATAGGATTCTATCAGCCAATCGGAATTAAGGTAAGAAAAATCTGATTGGCTGATTCAATCAGCCAATCGGATTGAGCTCGCATTCTATTGACTGATCGGATTGAATCAGCCAATCAGATTTTTCTTACATTAATTCTGATTGGCTGATAGAATCCTATCAGCCAATCGGAATTGAAGGGACGCCATCTTGGATGACGTCCCTTAAAGGAACCTTCATTCGTCGGGAAGTCGTCGGTTGAAGAGGATAACTCCGCATCGGCTCCTTTGAAGATGGCTCCGCTCCGGATGGATGAAGATTGAAGATGCCGCCTGGATGAAGACTTCTCCCGGATGAAGGACCTCTTCAGCGCCCCTTGGATGAAGACTTCTATCGGATGAAGGACCTCTTCAGCGCCACTTGGATGAAGACTTCGGCCCGGCAGGGTGAAGACGGCTAAAGGTAGGGAGATCTTCAGGGGGTTAGTGTTAGGTTTTTTAAGGGGGGTTGGGTGGGTTAGAGTAGGGGTATGTGGGTGGTGGGTTGTAATGTTGTGGGGGTTGTATTTTTTTTTACAGGTAAAAGAGCTGATTACTTTGGGGCAATGCCCCGCAAAAAGCCCTTTTAAGGGCTGGTAAAAGAGCTGATTACTATGTAATGTAGAATAGGGTAGGGACTTTTATTATTTTGTTTTTTTAAAATTTTATTAGGGGGCTTAGATTAGGTGTAATTAGTATAAAATTCTTGTAATATTTTTTATTTTCTGTAATTTAGTGTTTGTTTTATTTTGTAATTTAGTTTAGTTTATTTAATTGTATTTAATTGTAGGTATTTGTAGCTAATTTATTTAATTAATTTAATGATAGTGTAGTGTTAGGTTTAATTGTAACTTAGGTTAGGATTTATTTTACAGGTAATTTTGTATTTCTTTTAGCTAGGTAGTTATTAAATAGTTAATAACTATTTAATAACTATTGTACCTAGTTAAAATAAATACAAAGTTACCTGTAAAATAAAAATAAATCCTAAAATAGCTACAATGTAATTATTAATTACATTGTAGCTATTTTAGGATTTATTTTTATTTTACAGGTAACTTTGTATTTATTTTAACTAGGTACAATAGTTATTAAATAGTTATTAACTATTTAATAGCTACCTAGTTAAAATAAAGACAAATTTACCTGTAAAATAAAAACTAACCTAAGTTACAATTACACCTAACACTACACTATAATTAAATAAATTATTCCTATTTAAAACTAAATACCTGTAAAATAAACCCTAAGATAGCTACAATGTAATTAATAATTACATTGTAGCTATTTTAGGATTTATTTTTATTTTAAAGGTAACTTTGTATTTATTTTAACTAGGTAGAATAGTTATTAAATAGTTATTAACTGTTTAATAACTACCTAGCTAAAAGAAATACAAAATTACCTGTAAAATAAATCCTAACCTAAGTTACAATTAAACCTAACACTACACTATCATTAAATTAATTAAATAAATTAGCTACAAATACCTACAATTAAATACAATTAAATAAACTAAACTAAATTACAAAATCAAACAAACACTAAATTACAGAAAATAAAAAATATTACAAGAATTTTAAACTAATTACACCTAATCTAAGCCCCCTAATAAAATAAAAAACCTCCAAAATAATAAAGGTCCCTACCCTATTCTACATTACAAAGTAATCAGCTCTTTTACCAGCCTTTAAAAGGGCTTTTTGAGGGGCATTGCCCCAAAGTAATCAGCTCTTTTACCTGGAAAAAAAAATACCCCCCCAACATTACAACCCACCACCCACATACCCCTACTCTAACCCACCCAAACCCCCCTTAAAAAAACTTAACACTAACCCCCTGAAGATCTCCCTACCTTTAGCCATCTTCACCCAGCTGGGCCAAAGTCTTCATCCAAGTGGCGCTGAAGAGGTCCTTCATCCGATAGAAGTCTTCATCCAAGGGGCGCTGAAGAGGTTCTTCATCCGGGAGAAGTCTTCATCCAGGCAGCGTCTTCAATCTTCATCCATCCGGAGCGGAGCGGAGACATCTTCAAAGGAGCCGACGCGGAGCCATCCTCTTCAACCGACGACTTCCCAACGAATGAAGGTTCCTTTAAGGGACGTCATCCAAGATGGCGTCCCTTCAATTCCGATTGGCTGATAGGATTCTATCAGCCAATCGGAATTAAGGTAAGAAAAATCTGATTGGCTGATTCAATCAGCCAATCGGATTGAGCTCGCATTCTATTGACTGATCGGATTGAATCAGCCAATCAGATTTTTCTTACATTAATTCTGATTGGCTGATAGAATCCTATCAGCCAATCGGAATTGAAGGGACGCCATCTTGGATGACGTCCCTTAAAGGAACCTTCATTCGTCGGGAAGTCGTCGGTTGAAGAGGATAACTCCGCATCGGCTCCTTTGAAGATGGCTCCGCTCCGGATGGATGAAGATTGAAGATGCCGCCTGGATGAAGACTTCTCCCGGATGAAGGACCTCTTCAGCGCCCCTTGGATGAAGACTTCTATCGGATGAAGGACCTCTTCAGCGCCACTTGGATGAAGACTTCGGCCCGGCAGGGTGAAGACGGCTAAAGGTAGGGAGATCTTCAGGGGGTTAGTGTTAGGTTTTTTAAGGGGGGTTGGGTGGGTTAGAGTAGGGGTATGTGGGTGGTGGGTTGTAATGTTGTGGGGGTTGTATTTTTTTTTACAGGTAAAAGAGCTGATTACTTTGGGGCAATGCCCCGCAAAAAGCCCTTTTAAGGGCTGGTAAAAGAGCTGATTACTATGTAATGTAGAATAGGGTAGGGACTTTTATTATTTTGTTTTTTTAAAATTTTATTAGGGGGCTTAGATTAGGTGTAATTAGTATAAAATTCTTGTAATATTTTTTATTTTCTGTAATTTAGTGTTTGTTTTATTTTGTAATTTAGTTTAGTTTATTTAATTGTATTTAATTGTAGGTATTTGTAGCTAATTTATTTAATTAATTTAATGATAGTGTAGTGTTAGGTTTAATTGTAACTTAGGTTAGGATTTATTTTACAGGTAATTTTGTATTTCTTTTAGCTAGGTAGTTATTAAATAGTTAATAACTATTTAATAACTATTGTACCTAGTTAAAATAAATACAAAGTTACCTGTAAAATAAAAATAAATCCTAAAATAGCTACAATGTAATTATTAATTACATTGTAGCTATCTTAGGGTTTATTTTACAGGTAAGTATTTAGTTTTAAATAGGAATAATTTATTTAATTATAGTGTAGTGTTATGTGTAATTGTAACAGGTTAGTTTTTATTTTACAGGTAAATTTGTCTTTATTTTAACTAGGTAGCTATTAAATAGTTAATAACTATTTAATAACTATTGTACCTAGTTAAAATAAATACAAACTTGCCTGTAAAATAAAAATAAATCCTAAAATAGCTACAATGTAACTATTAGGGTTTATTTTATAGGTAAGTATTTAGTTTTAAATAGGAATAATTTAGTTAATAAGAGTAATATTATTTAGATTTATTTAATTAATATTTAAGTTAGGGGGGTGTTAGGGCTAGTGTTAGACTTAGGTTTAGGGGTTAATAATTTTATTATAGTGGCGGCGGTGTGGGGGGGGGGATAGGGGTTAATAAATTTATTATAGGTGGGCAGGATAGGGGTTAATAGATATTATGTTGGTGGCGGTGGGGTCCGGGAGCGGCGGTTTATTGGTTAACATATTTATTATAGTTGCGGCGGGGTCCGGGAGTGGCGGTTTAGGGGTTAAACATTTTATTAGAGTGGCGGTGGGGTCCGGGAATGGCGGTTTAGGGGTTAACATATTTATTAAAGTTGCGGCAGGGTCCGGGAGCGGCGGTTTAGGGGTTAAACATTTTATTAGAGTGGCGGTGGGGTCCGGGAGTGGCGGTTTAGGGGTTAACATATTTATTATAGTTGCGGTGGGGTCTGGGAGCGGCGGTTTGGGGTTAATAAGTATAATGTAGGTGGCGGCGGTGTAGGGGGGCAGATTAGTGGTGTTTAGACTCGGGGTACATGTTAGGGTGTTAGGTGCAGACATCTCCCATAGGAATCAGTGGGATGTCGGGCAGCAGCGAATATGAACTTTCGCTATGGTCAGACTCCCATTGATTCCTATGGGATCCGCCACCTCCAGGGCGGCGGATTGAAAACCAGGTACGCTGGGCCGGAAAGGTGCAGAGCGTACCTGCTAGTCATTTGATAACTAGAAAAAGTAGTCAGATTGTGCCGAACTTGCGTTCGGCACATCTGGAGTGACGTAAGAATCGATCTGTGTCGGACTGAGTCCGGCAGATCGTAGCTTACGTCACTAGAATCTACTTTTGCCGGTCTGTAGGGCATGATAACTAGGTCTAATCAGCCTTGCCACAAATACGCTGCGGAATTCCAGCGTATTTGCAGTTGACGGCTTGATAACTAGACCCCATTATCTTTTTGGGAACCACACTACTATTTTTAAGACTCTATTCATAATTTGGACTATAAATTACTTGTGAAGTTAAAACTCATTTTTAAAATTTCATCATCTGGTTGTCATTGTAACATATTATTAAGGGAGTATAATATCAATGTGTTATATGTTCTGTTAGTTTAGTATATATTGATTAATAGTAGACATAATAGCAGATACATATATTCTACATTTTATTACTTTTTACTGAGTGAGTGTTGCGCTGATTGTTCTGGTGGTGTGTTTATAGTGAGGTGAGAATTGTTGACTAGTAATTGTAAGCCTAGATTAACAACTGAATAATATATACAATATTGAGTCCTGACAAAAATATAGAAATAAAGGATGATATAAAAGGTGTATCTTCACAACTTGATGGTAATTGGGAACTTGAATTATGCTAATTAAACAATAAATATCAGTTTAGCTAAGTTATAGACTAATAAATACAATTCTATACAAAGTGGATGCTAAATAGTGTACAATTTAGAACAGTATAAGACAATTTATTAAAATAATATAAGACAATTTATTAAAATACATATAAAAGAGGGGGCGTCTCCCCAGATGTCCGTGAATGGTATGGCCAATGGACTAGCTAGGATATATAGAAGCAAAAATATTTGGAAGTGTCCAAAATATAAATCAGAGAAAATATGTAAAAAGTACCTTATGAGGATAAGATAGTGCTGGCAATGGCACTTTAAGCTATTCCTCTGTATAACCGGGAACAACTCGCTATGAGTATGCAGATTAGAGATGCTGTCCCTTTTAGAGAAATAACGGTCTGTGAACTTAGCTGTATATACAGTAGAGATGGTAACGTAGAAATTCTTAAGCAATATCGCTTATTTTCGTGGTATGGTTCTGAGCAGCCGTTCTGAGTGAGTATGATACTTCCTAGCCAGAGGTCAGTTGACGTGTGTTCCTCGCAAGTGCAGCTGACAGCTGTGTGTCTCAGCTGACTATAATCAGCGTCTCAGTAGATCCGCCGTACAATGTTGGGGTCAGAGGGCACCAAATGAAAAGTGCAAAGTACGCAAATACTATTCCGTTTTTGTTGAAATAAAAGTGATTGCCACTAGTAGTGGTGCAAAGGTAGCTAATGAACAAGCCAAATGTCCAGAAAGCCGGATTAGGGGGGAACCTACACTGCAGCAAATATATTTTTTAAATAAAATATTAAAAAAAAAGGGCTTTTATTTTCATACTGGCAGACTTTCTGCCAGTACTTTTTTTTTTCTCTTTCTTTTTCTCCTTTTTTATATTTGAAAAAAAAAATGTAAGGTATGGTTATTGTATTTCTATTGTTCTCATAGAGAGTATGTGTGAAACTTGTGAAACAAATATACTGAGAATATCTCTATGTATGGAATGTAATATAATATTGTATTACTATGGTCATCATAATGTTAAATCCTGTTTTGGTCTATATATTATTTACCTTAATAAAAAAGAGTTATTAAAAAAAAAAAGATGGCGGTGACAATTGTAAGGTGGGGGAGGAAATAGAGCTGTTTGAGGGGGTTCAGGGAGGGATTAGGGGCTGGGATGTGTCAGGTGTAGGGTTGCCACCTTTTGCCCAGAAAATTCTTGGACACTGTTTAAATGGGCGTGGAGAGGGTGTGGCTTGGGGCGTGGCTTATCGCGGCCTCAAATTCTTTATGAAATCAATATATATATTACCACTTAAGCAAGATAGGATTGAGCAAAATCACTAGTCAATCAAAGAGGGACACAGGCTGCAGCCTGTGTCCCTCTTTGATTGACTAGTGATTTTGCTCAATCCTATCTTGCATAAGTGGTAATATATATTATTTGGGACAGCTGGCACAGTTATGTAAGCATTGGAATTTGAGAATATTTTGTGCACCACTATATTTTATGCCATTTGTTACATAAATATATATATATTACACATCGCTCTCTCTATGCGGCACTGCCGGCTTGTCAGCCTGACATGTATGCTGCTTATAACTGTGGTGTGAAGGGCAATATAACATGTCCGTGGGCGCAATTTGTTTTTGACTGATATAGTATAATATCTTATGAGGGGACTTAAGTGTATGGTGCGGTTCAGTCAACGCGCTATGGAGTGGAAGGCCGTTGCTTGGGACGTAGCCTATTCTCTATGCTGATGATGGCGGCGTGCATTCTCTCTCATCCTCATACAGAGTAACCGCAATGCGCACCCTTCCTATGCCCTGCTCTCTACCGCCTTTTCATTTTTTGCATTGCGGCTACGGTCCTACCTGGCACCTGACCGCACCAACACCTGCTCTGCCGCTCTCAGCTGCAGCCTGTGACAACTCCGCTCCTCGATCGGCCTCTTCTTCCCCCCTCCCACTGTCCCACACTCCGTCTCTCCTCTCCTCCAGGCTCCAGACTCCACCTACTTAGTTTTTTTTGTAACCCCGGGCTAAGCGCTCCTCTGGCCAGCTAGTTTTTTTGGAAAGTCTGTGCTCACTGCTGCTTGCTGCGCCAGGGGAGCGCTTAGCCGGGGCATTTAAAGCTAGTTCCGGGACACAGAGCCTCAGACCGGGACTGTCCCGGTGATATCGGGGCGGGTAGCAACCCTAGTCAGGTGGGAGGCTGATCTCTACACTAAAGCTAAAATTAACCCAACAAGCTACCTAATTAACCCCTTCACTGCTGGACATAATACAGGGAGTGCAGAATTATTAGGCAAATGAGTATTTTGACCACATCATCCTCTTTATGCATGTTGTCTTACTCCAAGCTGTATAGGCTCGAAAGCCTACTACCAATTAAGCATATTAGGTGATGTGCATCTCTGTAATGAGAAGGGGTGTGGTCTAATGACATCAACACCCTATATCAGGTGTGCATAATTATTAGGCAACTTCCTTTCCTTTGGCAAAATGGGTCAAAAGAAGGACTTGACAGGCTCAGAAAAGTCAAAAATAGTGAGATATCTTGCAGAGGGATGCAGCACTCTTAAAATTGCAAAGCTTCTGAAGCGTGATCATCGAACAATCAAGCGTTTCATTCAAAATAGTCAACAGGGTCGCAAGAAGCGTGTGGAAAAACCAAGGCGCAAAATAACTGCCCATGAACTGAGAAAAGTCAAGCGTGCAACTGCCAAGATGCCACTTGCCACCAGTTTGGCCATATTTCAGAGCTGCAACATCACTGGAGTGCCCAAAAGCACATGGTGTGCAATACTCAGAGACATGGCCAAGGTAAGAAAGGCTGAAAGACGACCACCACTGAACAAGACACACAAGCTGAAACGTCAAGACTGGGCCAAGAAATATCTCAAGACTGATTTTTCTAAGGTTTTATGGACTGATGAAATGAGAGTGAGTCTTGATGGGCCAGATGGATGGGCCCGTGGCTGGATTGGTAAAGGGCAGAGAGCTCCAGTCCGACTCAGACGCCAGCAAGGTGGAGGTGGAGTACTGGTTTGGGCTGGTATCATCAAAGATGAGCTTGTGGGGCCTTTTCGGGTTGAGGATGGAGTCAAGCTCAACTCCCAGTCCTACTGCCAGTTTCTGGAAGACACCTTCTTCAAGCAGTGGTACAGGAAGAAGTCTGCATCCTTCAAGAAAAACATGATTTTCATGCAGGACAATGCTCCATCACACGCGTCCAAGTACTCCACAGCGTGGCTGGCAAGAAAGGGTATAAAAGAAGAAAATCTAATGACATGGCCTCCTTGTTCACCTGATCTGAACCCCATTGAGAACCTGTGGTCCATCATCAAATGTGAGATTTACAAGGAGGGAAAACAGTACACCTCTCTGAACAGTGTCTGGGAGGCTGTGGTTGCTGCTGCACGCAATGTTGATGGTGAACAGATCAAAACACTGACAGAATCCATGGATGGCAGGCTTTTGAGTGTCCTTGCAAAGAAAGGTGGCTATATTGGTCACTGATTTGTTTTTGTTTTGTTTTTGAATGTCAGAAATGTATATTTGTGAATGTTGAGATGTTATATTGGTTTCACTGGTAAAAATAAATAATTGAAATGGGTATATATTTGTTTTTTGTTAAGTTGCCTAATAATTATGCACAGTAATAGTCACCTGCACACACAGATATCCCCCTAAAATAGCTATAACTAAAAACAAACTAAAAACTACTTCCAAATCTATTCAGCTTTGATATTAATGAGTTTTTTGGGTTCATTGAGAACATGGTTGTTGTTCAATAATAAAATTAATCCTCAAAAATACAACTTGCCTAATAATTCTGCACTCCCTGTACAAGTATGGTGCACAGCGGCATTTAGTGGCCTTCTAATTACCAAAAAGCAACACCAAAGCCATATAAGTCTGCTATTTCTGAACAAAGAGGATCCCAGAGAAGCATTTACAACCATAATTGCACAAGCTGTTTGTAAATCATTTCAGTGAGAAACCTAAAATTGTGAAAAAGTTAGCTTTTTTTAAAAATTTTTAAATTTGATCGCATTTGGTGGTGAAATTGTGTCATGAAATATACCAAAATAGGCCTAGATCAATACTTTGGGTTGTCTGCTAAAAAAAATAAATAGTTTTGGTGGCGCCTCTGTTTTTTATTCTTTTTTAGATTCCATACTACAGGATAGCCAAAAAAAAATAAAAAAAAATAAAAAATAGTTTTGATAGGTAAATATAAAAAAAGGCTCTATTTCTGTTTAAATGTAGTGATGGCAAAAATGCTAAAAATACTCTGGTCTTTTAGGGAAGTTTTTGTCTGAAATGCCCGGTCCTTAAGGGGGTAATATAACAATGTTGGTTGTGCAAATCTGGGGAATGGGTAGTAAAGGCATTATATCTCTTTTTAAACAATAACAATTTTGGTGTAGACTGTCCCTTTAATGGGTCTGTGTACAATAACATGTAGATACCAATTGTTCTTTCGCCAAAACAATCCATTAATGTTGGTTAGCTTGCTGGGAATGGACGTGTGTAATAATATTGCACCTCATAATAATGCCGGTTACCTTGCTAAGAATGGACGTGTGTAATAATATTGCACTGCATAATAATGCCGGTTACCTTGCTGGGAATGGATGTGTGTAATAATATTGCACCTCATAATAATGCTGGTTACCTTGCTGGGAATGGACGTGTGTAATAATATTGCACCTCATAATAATGCTGGTTACCTTGCTGGGAATGGACGTGTGTAATAATATTGCACCGCATAATAATGCCGGTTACCTTGATGGGAATGGACGTGTGTAATAATATCGCACCTCATAATGCCGGTTACCTTGCTGGGAATGGATGTGTTTAATAATATTGCACCTCATAATAATGCCGGTTACCTTGCTGGGAATGGACGTGTGTAATAATATTGCACCTCATAATAATGCTGGTTACCTTGCTGGGAATGGATGTGTGTAATAATATTGCACCTCATAATAATGCCGGTTACCTTGCTGGGAATGGACGTGTTTAATAATATTGCACCTCATAATAATGCCGGTTACCTTGCTGGGAATGGATGTGTAATAATATTGCACCTCATAATAATGCCGGTTACCTTGCTGGGAATGGACGTGTTTAATAATATTGCACCTCATAATAATGCCGGTTACCTTGCTGGGAATGGATGTGTGTAATAATATTGCACCTCATAATAATGCCGGTTACCTTGCTGGGAATGGATGTGTGTAATAATATTGCACCTCATAATAATGCTGGTTACCTTGCTGGGGGGAATGGACGTGTGTAATAATATTGCACCTCATAATAATGCTGGTTACCTTGCTGGGAATGGACGTGTGTAATAATATTGCACCTCATAATAATGCGGTTACCTTGCTGGGAATGGACGTGTATAATAATATTGCACCTCATAATGATGCCGGTTACCATGCTGGGAATGGACGTGTGTAATAATATTGCACCTCATAATAATGCCGGTTACCTTGTTGGGAATGGACGCGTGTAATAATATTGTACCGCATAATAATGCCGATTACCTTGCTGGGAATGGACATGTGTAATAATATTGCACCTCATAATAATGCTGGTTACCTTGCTGGGAATGGACGTGTGTAATAATATTGCACCTCATAATAATGCTGGTTACCTTGCTGGGGGGAATGGACGTGTGTAATAATATTGCACCTCATAATAATGCTGGTTACCTTGCTGGGAATGGACGTGTGTAATAATATTGCATCTCATAATAATGCCGGTTATCTTGCTGGGAATGGACGTGTGTAATAATATTGTACCTCATAATAATGCTGGTTACCTTGCTGGGGGGAATGGACGTGTGTAATAATATTGCACCTCATAATAATGCTGGTTACCTTGCTGGGAATGGACCTGTGTAATAATATTGCACCTCATAATAATGCTGGTTACCTTGCTGGGGGGAATGGACGTGTGTAATAATATTGCACCTCATAATAATGCTGGTTACCTTGCTGGGAATGGACGTGTGTAATAATATTGCACCTCATAATAATGCCGGTTACCTTGCTGGGAATGGACGTGTGTAATAATATTGCACCTCATAATGATGCCGGTTACCATGCTGGGAATGAACGTGTGTAATAATATTACACCACATAATAATGCCGGTTAACTTGCTGGGAATGGACGTGTGTAATAATATTGCACCTCATAATAATGCCGGTTACCTTGTTGGGAATGGACGCGTGTAATAATATTGTACCGCATAATAATGCCGATTACCTTGCTGGGAATGGATGTGTGTAATAATATTGCACCTCATAATAATGCTGGTTACCTTGCTGGGAATGGACGTGTGTAATAATATTGCACCGCATAATAATGCTGATTACCTTGCTGGGAATGGACGTCTGTAATAATATTGTACCTCATAATAATGCCGGTTACCTTGCTGGGAATGGACGTGTGTAATAATATTGCACATCATAATAATGCCGGTTACCTTGCTGGGAATGGACGTGTTTAATAATATTGCACCTCATAATAATGCCGGTTACCTTGCTGGGAATGGATGTGTGTAATAATATTGCACCACATAATAATGCTGGTTACCTTGCTGGGAATGGACGTGTGTAATAATATTGCACCTCATAAATAATAATGCCGGTTACCTTGCTGGGAATGGACGTGTGTAATAATATTGCACCTCATAATAATGCCGGTTACCTTGCTGGGAATGGACGTGTGTAATAATATTGCACCTCATAATAATGCCGGTTACCTTGCTGGGAATGGACGTGTGTAATAATATTGCACCTCATAATGCCGGTTACCTTGCTGGGAATGGATGTGTTTAATAATATTGCACCTCATAATAATGCCGGTTACCTTGCTGGGAATGGACGTGTTTAATAATATTGCACCTCATAATAATGCCGGTTACCTTGCTGGGAATGGTTGTGTGTAATAATATTGCACCACATAATAATGCCGGTTACCTTGCTGGGAATGGACGTGTGTAATAATATTGCACCTCATAATAATGCCGGTTACCTTGCTGGGAATGGACGTGTGTAATAATATTGCACCTCATAATAATGCCGGTTACCTTGCTGGGAATGGATGTGTAATAATATTGCACCTCATAATAATGCCGGTTACCTTGCTGGGAATGGACGCGTGTAATAATATTGCACCTCATAATAATCCCGGTTACCTTGCTGGGAATGGACGTGTGTAATAATATTGCACCTCATAATAATGCTGGTTACCTTGCTGGGAATGGACGTGTGTAATAATATTGCACCTCATAATAATGCCGGTTACCTTGCTGGGAATGGACGTGTGTAATAATATTACACCTCATAATGCCGGTTACCTTGCTGGGAATGGATGTGTTTAATAATATTGCACCTCATAATAATGCCGGTTACCTTGCTGGGAATGGACGTGTTTAATAATATTGCACCTCATAATAATGCCGGTTACCTTGCTGGGAATGGTTGTGTGTAATAATATTGCACCACATAATAATGCCGGTTACCTTGCTGGGAATGGACGTGTGTAATTATATTGCACCTCATAATAATGCTGGTTACCTTGCTGGGAATGGACGTGTGTAATAATATTGCACCTCATAATAATGCCGGTTACCTTGCTGGGAATGGATGTGTAATAATATTGCACCTCATAATAATGCCGGTTACCTTGCTGGGAATGGACGCGTGTAATAATATTGCACCTCATAATAATCCCGGTTACCTTGCTGGGAATGGACGTGTGTAATAATATTGCACCTCATAATAATGCTGGTTACCTTGCTGGGAATGGACGTGTGTAATAATATTGCACCTCATAATAATGCCGGTTACTATGCTGGGAATGGACGTGTGTAATAATATTGCACCGCATAATAATGTTGGACAGCTCTGCCGTTGTCAGACACAGAGTTAAATACAGTAGATTTGCATAATCAATAAATGCATAATAAAAACACAACGCAATAGCACTTAGTCTGAATTTCAAAACAGCAGAATTTTATCTGACAAATTTCAAAGTCCCTCCCCTGTATCATGTGACAGTCATCAGCCAATCACAACATGTATGTCCCATATAGTGTGAATTCTTGCACATGCTCAGTAGGAGATGGTGCCTCAGAAAGTGTTTATATATAAAGACTGTGCACGTTTTGATAATGTAATTAATTGGAAGGTTTTGTAAAATTGCATGGCCTACCTGAAAGTTTCATTTTGACTATAGTGTCCCTTTAACCAGTAAAAAAGTCAAATTAAACTTTTGTGGTTCTTTTAAAGGGATATGAACCCCCACATTTTTCTTTCATGATTCATATACAATTTCCAATTTACTTTAATAATCACATTTGCTTCATTCTTTTTGTATCTTTTGTTGAAGGAGCATCAATACACTACTGAGAGCTAGCTGAACACAGAGGGTGATCCCATGACAAGTCATATGAGTAGCCACCAATCAGCATATATCGCCCAGTAGGGCATTGCAACTCCTGAGCTTACCTAGGTATGCTTTTCAACAATGGATGCCAAGAGAACAAATACAATTAGATAATAGAAGTAAATTGGAAAGTTGTTTAAAATTATATGTTCTATCTGAATCATGGAAGCTATTTTTTTTACTTTACTGTCTCTTTAAAAGACTTTTCAATTTACTTCTATTATTAAATGTACTTTGTTCACTTGGTATCCTTTGTTGAAAAGCTTATCTAGGTAGGCTCAGGAGTTGGCTACTGATTGGTCGCTATACATATGTCTTACAATAGAACAGTGTATTATATAGATATATTTGATATATGCTTCACAAATGCCGGTTACCTTGCTGGGAATGGATGTGTTTAATAATATTGCACCTCATAATAATGCCGGTTACCTTGCTGGGAATGGACATGTGTAATAATATTGCACGTCATAATAATGCCGTTACCTTGCTGGGAATGGATGTGTGTAATAATATTGCACCTCATAATAATGCCGGTTACCTTGCTGGGAATGGACGTGTTTAATAATATTGCACCTCATAATAATGCCGGTAACCTTGCTGGGAATGGACGTGTGTAATAATATTGCACC
The DNA here is from genome assembly GCF_027579735.1 of Bombina bombina. NCBI lineage: Eukaryota > Metazoa > Chordata > Amphibia > Anura > Bombinatoridae > Bombina > Bombina bombina. Next base: position 601,945,896 of record NC_069505.1, on the reverse strand, counting down.
TCATAATGATGCCAGTTACCATGCTGGGAATGGAAGTGTGTAATAATATTACACCACATAATAATGCCGGTTACCTTGCTGGGAATGGACGTGTGTAATAATATTGCACCTCATAATAATGCCGGTTACCTTGTTGGGAATGGACGCATGTAATAATATTGTACCGCATAATAATGCCGATTACCTTGCTGGGAATGGACGTGTGTAATAATATTGCACCTCATAATAATGCTGGTTACCTTGCTGGGAATGGACGTGTGTAATAATATTGCACCTCATAATAATGCTGGTTACCTTGCTGGGGGGAATGGACGTGTGTAATAATATTGCACCTCATAATAATGCTGGTTACCTTGCTGGGAATGGACGTGTGTAATAATATTGCACCTCATAATAATGCCGGTTACCTTGCTGGGAATGGACGTGTGTAATAATATTGCACCTCATAATAATGCTGGTTACCTTGCTGGGAATGGACGTGTGTAATAATATTGCACCGCATAATAATGCCGGTTACCTTGCTGGGAATGGACGTGTGTAATAATATCGCACCTCATAATGCCGGTTACTTTGCTGGGAATGGATGTGTTTAATAATATTGCACCTCATAATAATGCCGGTTACCTTGCTGGGAATGGACGTGTGTAATAATATTGCACCTCATAATAATGCTGGTTACCTTGCTGGTAATGGATGTGTGTAATAATATTGCACCTCATAATAATGCCGGTTACCTTGCTGGGAATGGACGTGTTTAATAATATTGCACCTCATAATAATTCCGGTTACCTTGCTGGGAATGGATGTGTAATAATATTGCACCTCATAATAATGCCGGTTACCTTGCTGGGAATGGACGTGTTTAATAATATTGCACCTCATAATAATGCCGGTTACCTTGCTGGGAATGGATGTGTGTAATAATATTGCACCTCATAATAATGCCGGTTACCTTGCTGGGAATGGATGTGTGTAATAATATTGCACCTCATAATAATGCTGGTTACCTTGCTGGGGGGAATGGACGTGTGTAATAATATTGCACCTCATAATAATGCTGGTTACCTTGCTGGGAATGGACGTGTGTAATAATATTGCACCTCATAGTAATGCAGGTAACCTTGCTGGGAATGGACGTGTGTAATAATATTGCACCTCATAATGATGCCGGTTACCATGCTGGGAATGGACGTGTGTAATAATATTACACCACATAATAATGCCGGTTACCTTGCTGGGAATGGAAGTGTGTAATAATATTGCACCTCATAATAATGCCGGTTACCTTGTTGGGAATGGACGCGTGTAATAATATTGTACCGCATAATAATGCCGATTACCTTGCTGGGAATGGACGTGTGTAATAATATTGCACCTCATAATAATGCTGGTTACCTTGCTGGGAATGGACGTGTGTAATAATATTGCACCTCATAATAATGCTGGTTACCTTGCTGGGGGGAATGGACGTGTGTATTAATATTGCACCTCATAATAATGCTGGTTACCTTGCTGGGAATGGACGTGTGTAATAATATTGCATCTCATAATAATGCCGGTTATCTTGCTGGGAATGGACGTGTGTAATAATATTGTACCTCATAATAATGCTGGTTACCTTGCTGGGGGGAATGGACGTGTGTAATAATATTGCACCTCATAATAATGCTGGTTACCTTGCTGGGAATGGACGTGTGTAATAATATTGCACCTCATAATAATGCTTGTTACCTTGCTGGGGGGAATGGACGTGTGTAATAATATTGCACCTCATAATAATGCTGGTTACCTTGCTGGGAATGGACGTGTGTAATAATATTGCACCTCATAATAATGCTGGTTACCTTGCTGGGAATGGACGTGTGTAATAATATTGCACCTCATAATGATGCCGGTTACCATGCTGGGAATGAACGTGTGTAATAATATTACACCACATAATAATGCCGGTTACCTTGCTGGGAATGGACGTGTGTAATAATATTGCACCTCATAATAATGCCGGTTACCTTGCTGGGAATGGATGTGTAATAATATTGCACCTCATAATAATGCCGGTTACCTTGCTGGGAATGGACGTGTGTAATAATATTGCACCTCATAATAATCCCGGTTACCTTGCTGGGAATGGACGTGTGTAATAATATTGCACCTCATAATAATGCTGGTTACCTTGCTGGGAATGGACGTGTGTAATAATATTGCACCTCATAATAATGCTGGTTACCTTGCTGGGAATGGATGTGTGTAATAATATTGCACCTCATAATAATGCCGGTTACCTTGCTGGGAATGGACGTGTTTAATAATATTGCACCTCATAATAATGCCGGTTACCTTGCTGGGAATGGATGTGTAATAATATTGCACCTCATAATAATGCCGGTTACCTTGCTGGGAATGGACGTGTTTAATAATATTGCACCTCATAATAATGCCGGTTACCTTGCTGGGAATGGATGTGTAATAATATTGCACCTCATAATAATGCCGGTTACCTTGCTGGGAATGGACGTGTTTAATAATATTGCACCTCATAATAATGCCGGTTACCTTGCTGGGAATGGATGTGTGTAATAATATTGCACCTCATAATAATGCCGGTTACCTTGCTGGGAATGGATGTGTGTAATAATATTGCACCTCATAATAATGCTGGTTACCTTGCTGGGGGGAATGGACGTGTGTAATAATATTGCACCTCATAATAATGCTGGTTACCTTGCTGGGAATGGACGTGTGTAATAATATTGCACCTCATAATAATGCAGGTAACCTTGCTGGGAATGGACGTGTGTAATAATATTGCACCTCATAATGATGCCGGTTACCATGCTGGGAATGGACGTGTGTAATAATATTACACCACATAATAATGCCGGTTACCTTGCTGGGAATGGAAGTGTGTAATAATATTGCACCTCATAATAATGCCGGTTACCTTGTTGGGAATGGACGCGTGTAATAATATTGTACCGCATAATAATGCCGATTACCTTGCTGGGAATGGACATGTGTAATAATATTGCACCTCATAATAATGCTGGTTACCTTGCTGGGAATGGACGTGTGTAATAATATTGCACCTCATAATAATGCTGGTTACCTTGCTGGGGGGAATGGACGTGTGTAATAATATTGCACCTCATAATAATGCTTGTTACCTTGCTGGGAATGGACGTGTGTAATAATATTGCATCTCATAATAATGCCGGTTATCTTGCTGGGAATGGACGTGTGTAATAATATTGTACCTCATAATAATGCTGGTTACCTTGCTGGGGGGAATGGACGTGTGTAATAATATTGCACCTCATAATAATGCTGGTTACCTTGCTGGGAATGGACGTGTGTAATAATATTGCACCTCATAATAATGCTGGTTACCTTGCTGGGGGGAATGGACGTGTGTAATAATATTGCACCTCATAATAATGCTGGTTACCTTGCTGGGAATGGACGTGTGTAATAATATTGCACCTCATAATAATGCTGGTTACCTTGCTGGGAATGGACGTGTGTAATAATATTGCACCTCATAATGATGCCGGTTACCATGCTGGGAATGAACGTGTGTAATAATATTACACCACATAATAATGCCGGTTACCTTGCTGGGAATGGACGTGTGTAATAATATTGCACCTCATAATAATGCCGGTTACCTTGCTGGGAATGGATGTGTAATAATATTGCACCTCATAATAATGCCGGTTACCTTGCTGGGAATGGACGCGTGTAATAATATTGCACCTCATAATAATCCCGGTTACCTTGCTGGGAATGGACGTGTGTAATAATATTGCACCTCATAATAATGCTGGTTACCTTGCTGGGAATGGACGTGTGTAATAATATTGCACCTCATAATAATGCCGGTTACCTTGCTGGGAATGGACGTGTGTAATAATATTGCACCTCATAATGCCGGTTACCTTGCTGGGAATGGATGTGTTTAATAATATTGCACCTCATAATAATGCCGGTTACCTTGCTGGGAATGGACGTGTTTAATAATATTGCACCTCATAATAATGCCGGTTACCTTGCTGGGAATGGTTGTGTGTAATAATATTGCACCACATAATAATGCCGGTTACCTTGCTGGGAATGGACGTGTGTAATAATATTGCACCTCATAATAATGCCGGTTACCTTGCTGGGAATGGACGTGTGTAATAATATTGCACCTCATAATAATGCCGGTTACCTTGCTGGGAATGAATGTGTAATAATATTGCACCTCATAATAATGCCGGTTACCTTGCTGGGAATGGAAGTGTGTAATAATATTGCACCTCATAATAATGCCGGTTACCTTGTTGGGAATGGACGCGTGTAATAATATTGTACCGCATAATAATGCCGATTACCTTGCTGGGAATGGACGTGTGTAATAATATTGCACCTCATAATAATGCTGGTTACCTTGCTGGGAATGGACGTGTGTAATAATATTGCACCTCATAATAATGCCGGTTACCTTGCTGGGAATGGATGTGTAATAATATTGCACCTCATAATAATGCCGGTTACCTTGCTGGGAATGGACGCGTGTAATAATTTTGCACCTCATAATAATCCCGGTTACCTTGCTGGGAATGGACGTGTGTAATAATATTGCACCTCATAATAATGCTGGTTACCTTGCTGGGAATGGACGTGTGTAATAATATTGCACCTCATAATAATGCCGGTTACCTTGCTGGGAATGGACGTGTGTAATAATATTGCACCTCATAATGCCGGTTACCTTGCTGGGAATGGATGTGTTTAATAATATTGCACCTCATAATAATGCTGGTTACCTTGCTGGGAATGGACGTGTTTAATAATATTGCACCTCATAATAATGCCGGTTACCTTGCTGGGAATGGTTGTGTGTAATAATATTGCACCACATAATAATGCCGGTTACCTTGCTGGGAATGGACGTTTGTAATAATATTGCACCTCATAATAATGCTGGTTACCTTGCTGGGAATGGACGTGTGTAATAATATTGCACCTCATAATAATGCCGGTTACCTTGCTGGGAATGGATGTGTAATAATATTGCACCTCATAATAATGCCGGTTACCTTGCTGGGAATGGACGCGTGTAATAATATTGCACCTCATAATAATCCCGGTTACCTTGCTGGGAATGGACGTGTGTAATAATATTGCACCTCATAATAATGCTGGTTACCTTGCTGGGAATGGACGTGTGTAATAATATTGCACCTCATAATAATGCCGGTTACTATGCTGGGAATGGACGTGTGTAATAATATTGCACCGCATAATAATGTTGGACAGCTCTGCCGTTGTCAGACACAGAGTTAAATACAGTAGATTTGCATAATCAATAAATGCATAATAAAAACACAACGCAATAGCACTTAGTCTGAATTTCAAAACAGCAGAATTTTATCTGACAAATTTCAAAGTCCCTCCCCTGTATCATGTGACAGTCATCAGCCAATCACAACATGTATGTCCCATATAGTGTGAATTCTTGCACATGCTAAGTAGGAGATGGTGCCTCAGAAAGTGTTTATATATAAAGACTGTGCACGTTTTGATAATGTAACTAAATTGGAAGGTTTTGTAAAATTGCATGGCCTACCTGAAAGTTTCATTTTGACTATAGTGTCCCTTTAACCAGTAAAAAAGTCAAATTAAAGTTTTGTGGTTATTTTTAAGGGATATGAACCCCCACATTTTTCTTTCATGATTCATATACAATTTCCAATTTACTTTAATAATCACATTTGCTTCATTCTTTTTGTATCTTTTGTTGAAGGAGCATCAATACACTACTGAGAGCTAGCTGAACACAGAGGGTGATCCCATGACAAGTCATATGAGTAGCCACCAATCAGCATATATCGCCCAGTAGGGCATTGCAACTCCTGAGCTTACCTAGGTATGCTTTTCAACAATGGATGCCAAGAGAACAAATACAATTAGATAATAGAAGTAAATTGGAAAGTTGTTTAAAATTATATGTTCTATCTGAATCATGGAAGCTATTTTTTTTACTTTACTGTCTCTTTAAAAGACTTTTCAATTTACTTCTATTATTAAATGTACTTTGTTCACTTGGTATCCTTTGTTGAAAAGCTTATCTAGGTAGGCTCAGGAGTTGGCTACTGATTGGTCGCTATACATATGTCTTACAATAGAACAGTGTATTATATAGATATATTTGATATATGCTTCACAAATGCCGGTTACCTTGCTGGGAATGGATGTGTTTAATAATATTGCACCTCATAATAATGCCGGTTACCTTGCTGGGAATGGACGTGTGTAATAATATTGCACCTCATAATAATGCCGGTTACCTTGCTGGGAATGGATGTGTGTAATAATATTGCACCTCATAATAATGCCGGTTACCTTGCTGGGAATGGATGTGTGTAATAATATTGCACCTCATAATAATGCCGGTTACCTTGCTGGGAATGGATGTGTGTAATAATATTGCACCTCATAATAACGCCGGTTACCTTGCTGGGAATGGACGTGTGTAATAATATTGCACCTCATAATAATGCCGGTTACCTTGCTGGGAATGGATGTGTGTAATAATATTGCACCTCATAATAATGCCGGTTACCTTGCTGGGAATGGATGTGTGTAATAATATTGCACCTCATAATAATGCCGGTTACCTTGCTGGGAATGGACGTGTTTAATAATATTGCACCTCATAATAATGCCGGTAACCTTGCTGGGAATGGACGTGTGTAATAATATTGCACCTCATAATGATGCCAGTTACCATGCTGGGAATGGACGTGTGTAATAATACTACACCACATAATAATGCCGGTTACCTTGCGGGGAATGGACGTGTGTAATAATATTGCACCTCATAATAATGCTGGTTACCTTGTTGGGAATGGACGCATGTAATAATATTGTACTGCATAATAATGCCGATTACCTTGCTGGGAATGGACGTGTGTAATAATATTGCACCTCATAATAATGCTGGTTACCTTGCTGGGAATGGACGTGTGTAATAATATTGCACCTCATAATAATGCTGGTTACCTTGCTGGGGGGAATGGACGTGTGTAATAATATTGCACCTCATAATAATGCTGGTTACCTTGCTGGGAATGGACGTGTGTAATAATATTGCACCGCATAATAATGCCGGTTACCTTGCTGGGAATGGACGTGTGTAATAATATCGCACCTCGTAATGCCGGTTACTTTGCTGGGAATGGATGTGTTTAATAATATTGCACCTCATAATAATGCCGGTTACCTTGCTGGGAATGGACGTGTGTAATAATATTGCACCTCATAATAATGCTGGTTACCTTGCTGGGAATGGATGTGTGTAATAATATTGCACCTCATAATAATGCCGGTTACCTTGCTGGGAATGGACGTGTTTAATAATATTGCACCTCATAATAATGCCGGTTACCTTGCTGGGAATGGATGTGTAATAATATTGCACCTCATAATAATGCCAGTTACCTTGCTGGGAATGGACGTGTTTAATAATATTGCACCTCATAATAATGCCGGTTACCTTGCTGGGAATGGATGTGTAATAATATTGCACCTCATAATAATGCCGGTTACCTTGCTGGGAATGGACGTGTTTAATAATATTGCACCTCATAATAATGCCGGTTACCTTGCTGGGAATGGATGTGTGTAATAATATTGCACCTCATAATAATGCTGGTTACCTTGCTGGGGGGAATGGACGTGTGTAATAATATTGCACCTCATAATAATGCTGGTTACCTTGCTGGGAATGGATGTGTGTAATAATATTGCACCTCATAATAATGCAGGTAACCTTGCTGGGAATGGACGTGTGTAATAATATTGCACCTCATAATGATGCCGGTTACCATGCTGGGAATGGACGTGTGTAATAATATTACACCACATAATAATGCCGGTTACCTTGCTGGGAATGGAAGTGTGTAATAATATTGCACCTCATAATAATGCCGGTTACCTTGTTGGGAATGGACGCGTGTAATAATATTGTACCGCATAATAATGCCGATTACCTTGCTGGGAATGGACGTGTGTAATAATATTGCACCTCATAATAATGCTGGTTACCTTGCTGGGAATTGACGTGTGTAATAATATTGCACCTCATAATAATGCTGGTTACCTTGCTGGGGGGAATGGACGTGTGTAATAATATTGCACCTCATAATAATGCTGGTTACCTTGCTGGGAATGGACGTGTGTAATAATATTGCATCTCATAATAATGCCGGTTATCTTGCTGGGAATGGACGTGTGTAATAATATTGTACCTCATAATAATGCTGGTTACCTTGCTGGGGGGAATGGACGTGTGTAATAATATTGCACCTCATAATAATGCTGGTTACCTTGCTGGGAATGGACGTGTGTAATAATATTGCACCTCATAATAATGCTGGTTACCTTGCTGGGGGGAATGGACGTGTGTAATAATATTGCACCTCATAATAATGCTGGTTACCTTGCTGGGAATGGACGTGTGTAATAATATTGCACCTCATAATAATGCTGGTTACCTTGCTGGGAATGGACGTGTGTAATAATATTGCACCTCATAATGATGCCGGTTACCATGCTGGGAATGAACGTGTGTAATAATATTACACCACATAATAATGCCGGTTACCTTGCTGGGAATGGACGTGTGTAATAATATTGCACCTCATAATAATGCCGGTTACCTTGCTGGGAATGGATGTGTAATAATATTGCACCTCATAATAATGCCGGTTACCTTGCTGGGAATGGACGCGTGTAATAATATTGCACCTCATAATAATCCCGGTTACCTTGCTGGGAATGGACGTGTGTAATAATATTGCACCTCATAATAATGCTGGTTACCTTGCTGGGAATGGACGTGTGTAATAATATTGCACCTCATAATAATGCTGGTTACCTTGCTGGGAATGGATGTGTGTAATAATATTGCACCTCATAATAATGCCGGTTACCTTGCTGGGAATGGACGTGTTTAATAATATTGCACCTCATAATAATGCCGGTTACCTTGCTGGGAATGGATGTGTAATAATATTGCACCTCATAATAATGCCGGTTACCTTGCTGGGAATGGACGTGTTTAATAATATTGCACCTAATAATAATGCCGGTTACCTTGCTGGGAATGGATGTGTAATAATATTGCACCTCATAATAATGCCGGTTACCTTGCTGGGAATGGACGTGTTTAATAATATTGCACCTCATAATAATGCCGGTTACCTTGCTGGGAATGGATGTGTGTAATAATATTGCACCTCATAATAATGCCGGTTACCTTGCTGGGAATGGATGTGTGTAATAATATTGCACCTCATAATAATGCTGGTTACCTTGCTGGGGGGAATGGACGTGTGTAATAATATTGCACCTCATAATAATGCTGGTTACCTTGCTGGGAATGGACGTGTGTAATAATATTGCACCTCATAATAATGCAGGTAACCTTGCTGGGAATGGACGTGTGTAATAATATTGCACCTCATAATGATGCCGGTTACCATGCTGGGAATGGACGTGTGTAATAATATGACACCACATAATAATGCCGGTTACCTTGCTGGGAATGGAAGTGTGTAATAATATTGCACCTCATAATAATGCCGGTTACCTTGTTGGGAATGGACGCGTGTAATAATATTGTACCGCATAATAATGCCGATTACCTTGCTGGGAATGGACGTGTGTAATAATATTGCACCTCATAATAATGCTGGTTACCTTGCTGGGAATGGACATGTGTAATAATATTGCACCTCATAATAATGCTGGTTACCTTGCTGGGGGGAATGGACGTGTGTAATAATATTGCACCTCATAATAATGCTGGTTACCTTGCTGGGAATGGACGTGTGTAATAATATTGCATCTCATAATAATGCCGGTTATCTTCCTGGGAATGGACGTGTGTAATAATATTGTACCTCATAATAATGCTGGTTACCTTGCTGGGGGGAATGGACGTGTGTAATAATATTGCACCTCATAATAATGCTGGTTACCTTGCTGGGAATGGACGTGTGTAATAATATTGCACCTCATAATAATGCTGGTTACCTTGCTGGGGGGAATGGACGTGTGTAATAATATTGTACCTCATAATAATGCTGGTTACCTTGCTGGGAATGGACGTGTGTAATAATATTGCACCTCATAATAATGCTGGTTACCTTGCTGGGAATGGACGTGTGTAATAATATTGCACCTCATAATGATGCCGGTTACCATGCTGGGAATGAACGTGTGTAATAATATTACACCACATAATAATGCCGGTTACCTTGCTGGGAATGGACGTGTGTAATAATATTGCACCTCATAATAATGCCGGTTACCTTGCTGGGAATGGATGTGTAATAATATTGCACCTCATAATAATGCCGGTTACCTTGCTGGGAATGGACGCGTGTAATAATATTGCACCTCATAATAATCCCGGTTACCTTGCTGGGAATGGACGTGTGTAATAATATTGCACCTCATAATAATGCTGGTTACCTTGCTGGGAATGGACGTGTGTAATAATATTGCACCTCATAATAATGCTGGTTACCTTGCTGGGAATGGACGTGTGTAATAATATTGCACCTCATAATGCCGGTTACCTTGCTGGGAATGGATGTGTTTAATAATATTGCACCTCATAATAATGCCGGTTACCTTGCTGGGAATGGACGTGTTTAATAATATTGCACCTCATAATAATGCCGGTTACCTTGCTGGGAATGGTTGTGTGTAATAATATTGCACCACATAATAATGCCGGTTACCTTGCTGAGAATGGACGTGTGTAATAATATTGCACCTCATAATAATGCCGGTTACCTTGCTGGGAATGGACGTGTGTAATAATATTGCACCTCATAATAATGCCGGTTACCTTGCTGGGAATGGATGTGTAATAATATTGCACCTCATAATAATGCCGGTTACCTTGCTGGGAATGGACGTGTGTAATAATATTGCACCTCATAATAATGCCGGTTACCTTGTTGGGAATGGATGCGTGTAATAATATTGTACCGCATAATAATGCCGATTACCTTGCTGGGAATGGACGTGTGTAATAATATTGCACCTCATAATAATGCTGGTTACCTTGCTGGGAATGGACGTGTGTAATAATATTGCACCTCATAATAATGCTGGTTACCTTGCTGGGGGGAATGGACGTGTGTAATAATATTGCACCTCATAATAATGCTGGTTACCTTGCTGGGAATGGACGTGTGTAATAATATTGCATCTCATAATAATGCCGGTTATCTTCCTGGGAATGGACGTGTGTAATAATATTGTACCTCATAATAATGCTGGTTACCTTGCTGGGGGGAATGGACGTGTGTAATAATATTGCACCTCATAATAATGCTGGTTACCTTGCTGGGAATGGACGTGTGTAATAATATTGCACCTCATAATAATGCTGGTTACCTTGCTGGGGGGAATGGACGTGTGTAATAATATTGCACCTCATAATAATGCTGGTTACCTTGCTGGGAATGGACGTGTGTAATAATATTGCACCTCATAATAATGCTGGTTACCTTGCTGGGAATGGACGTGTGTAATAATATTGCACCTCATAATGATGCCGGTTACCATGCTGGGAATGAACGTGTGTAATAATATTACACCACATAATAATGCCGGTTACCTTGCTGGGAATGGACGTGTGTAATAATATTGCACCTCATAATAATGCCGGTTACCTTGCTGGGAATGGATGTGTAATAATATTGCACCTCATAATAATCCCGGTTACCTTGCTGGGAATGGACGTGTGTAATAATATTGCACCTCATAATAATGCTGGTTACCTTGCTGGGAATGGACGTGTGTAATAATATTGCACCTCATAATAATGCTGGTTACCTTGATGGGAATGGATGTGTGTAATAATATTGCACCTCATAATAATGCCGGTTACCTTGCTGGGAATGGACGTGTTTAATAATATTGCACCTCATAATAATGCCGGTTACCTTGCTGGGAATGGATGTGTAATAATATTGCACCTCATAATAATGCCGGTTACCTTGCTGGGAATGGACGTGTTTAATAATATTGCACCTCATAATAATGCCGGTTACCTTGCTGGGAATGGATGTGTAATAATATTGCACCTCATAATAATGCCGGTTACCTTGCTGGGAATGGACGTGTTTAATAATATTGCACCTCATAATAATGCCGGTTACCTTGCTGGGAATGGACGTGTGTAATAATATTGCACCTCATAATAATGCCGGTTACCTTGCTGGGAATGGATGTGTGTAATAATATTGCACCTCATAATAATGCCGGTTACCTTGCTGGGGGGAATGGACGTGTGTAATAATATTGCACCTCATAATAATGCTGGTTACCTTGCTGGGAATGGACGTGTGTAATAATATTGCACCTCATAATAATGCAGGTAACCTTGCTGGGAATGGACGTGTGTAATAATATTGCACCTCATAATAATGCTGGTTACCTTGCTGGGAATGGACGTGTGTAATAATATTGCACCTCATAATAATGCTGGTTACATTGCTGGGGGGAATGGACGTGTGTAATAATATTGCACCTCATAATAATGCTGGTTACCTTGCTGGGAATGGACGTGTGTAATAATATTGCATCTCATAATAATGCCGGTTATCTTGCTGGGAATGGATGTGTGTAATAATATTGCACCTCATAATAATGCCGGTTACCTTGCTGGGAATGGAAGTGTGTAATAATATTGCACCTCATAATAATGCCGGTTACCTTGTTGGGAATGGACGCGTGTAATAATATTGTACCTCATAATAATGCTGATTACCTTGCTGGGAATGGACGTGTGTAATAATATTGCACCTCATAATAATGCTGGTTACCTTGCTGGGAATGGACGTGTGTAATAATATTGCACCTCATAATAATGCTGGTTACCTTGCTGGGGGGAATGGACGTGTGTAATAATATTGCACCTCATAATAATGCTGGTTACCTTGCTGGGAATGGACGTGTGTAATAATATTGCATCTCATAATAATGCCGGTTATCTTGCTGGGAATGGACGTGTGTAATAATATTGTACCTCATAATAATGCTGGTTACCTTGCTGGGGGGAATGGACGTGTGTAATAATATTGCACCTCATAATAATGCTGGTTACCTTGCTGGGAATGGACGTGTGTAATAATATTGCACCTCATAATAATGCTGGTTACCTTGCTGGGGGGAATGGACGTGTGTAATAATATTGCACCTCATAATAATGCTGGTTACCTTGCTGGGAATGGACGTGTGTAATAATATTGCACCTCATAATAATGCTGGTTACCTTGCTGGGAATGGACGTGTGTAATAATATTGCACCTCATAATGATGCCGGTTACCATGCTGGGAATGAACGTGTGTAATAATATTACACCACATAATAATGCCGGTTACCTTGCTGGGAATGAACGTGTGTAATAATATTGCACCTCATAATAATGCCGGTTACCTTGCTGGGAATGGATGTGTAATAATATTGCACCTCATAATAATGCCGGTTACCTTGCTGGGAATGGACGCGTGTAATAATATTGCACCTCATAATAATCCCGGTTACCTTGCTGGGAATGGACGTGTGTAATAATATTGCACCTCATAATAATGCTGGTTACCTTGCTGGGAATGGACGTGTGTAATAATATTGCACCTCATAATAATGCCGGTTACCTTGCTGGGAATGGACGTGTGTAATAATATTGCACCTCATAATGCCGGTTACCTTGCTGGGAATGGATGTGTTTAATAATATTGCACCTCATAATAATGCCGGTTACCTTGCTGGGAATGGACGTGTTTAATAATATTGCACCTCATAATAATGCCGGTTACCTTGCTGGGAATGGTTGTGTGTAATAATATTGCACCACATAATAATGCCGGTTACCTTGCTGGGAATGGACGTGTGTAATAATATTGCACCTCATAATAATGCCGGTTACCTTGCTGGGAATGGACGTGTGTAATAATATTGCACCTCATAATAATGCCGGTTACCTTGCTGGGAATGGATGTGTAATAATATTGCACCTCATAATAATGCCGGTTACCTTGCTGGGAATGGAAGTGTGTAATAATATTGCACCTCATAATAATGCCGGTTACCTTGTTGGGAATGGACGCGTGTAATAATATTGTACCGCATAATAATGCCGATTACCTTGCTGGGAATGGACGTGTGTAATAATATTGCACCTCATAATAATGCTGGTTACCTTGCTGGGAATGGACGTGTGTAATAATATTGCACCTCATAATAATGCTGGTTACCTTGCTGGGGGGAATGGACGTGTGTAATAATATTGCACCTCATAATAATGCTGGTTACCTTGCTGGGAATGGACGTGTGTAATAATATTGCATCTCATAATAATGCCGGTTATCTTCCTGGGAATGGACGTGTGTAATAATATTGTACCTCATAATAATGCTGGTTACCTTGCTGGGGGGAATGGACGTGTGTAATAATATTGCACCTCATAATAATGCTGGTTACCTTGCTGGGAATGGACGTGTGTAATAATATTGCACCTCATAATAATGCTGGTTACCTTGCTGGGGGGAATGGACGTGTGTAATAATATTGCACCTCATAATAATGCTGGTTACCTTGCCGGGAATGGACGTGTGTAATAATATTGCACCTCATAATAATGCTGGTTACCTTGCTGGGAATGGACGTGTGTAATAATATTGCACCTCATAATGATGCCGGTTACCATGCTGGGAATGAACGTGTGTAATAATATTACACCACATAATAATGCCGGTTACCTTGCTGGGAATGGACGTGTGTAATAATATTGCACCTCATAATAATGCCGGTTACCTTGCTGGGAATGGATGTGTAATAATATTGCACCTCATAATAATGCCGGTTACCTTGCTGGGAATGGACGCGTGTAATAATATTGCACCTCATAATAATCCCGGTTACCTTGCTGGGAATGGACGTGTGTAATATTATTGCACCTCATAATAATGCTGGTTACCTTGCTGGGAATGGACGTGTGTAATAATATTGCACCTCATAATAATGCTGGTTACCTTGCTGGGAATGGATGTGTGTAATAATATTGCACCTCATAATAATGCCGGTTACCTTGCTGGGAATGGACGTGTTTAATAATATTGCACCTCATAATAATGCCGGTTACCTTGCTGGGAATGGATGTGTAATAATATTGCACCTCATAATAATGCCGGTTACCTTGCTGGGAATGGACGTGTTTAATAATATTGCACCTCATAATAATGCCGGTTACCTTGCTGGGAATGGATGTGTAATAATATTGCACCTCATAATAATGCTGGTTACCTTGCTGGGAATGGACGTGTTTAATAATATTGCACCTCATAATAATGCCGGTTACCTTGCTGGGAATGGATGTGTGTAATAATATTGCACCTCATAATAATGCCGGTTACCTTGCTGGGAATGGATGTGTGTAATAATATTGCACCTCATAATAATGCTGGTTACCTTGCTGGGGGGAATGGACGTGTGTAATAATATTGCACCTCATAATAATGCTGGTTACCTTGCTGGGAATGGACGTGTGTAATAATATTGCACCTCATAATAATGCAGGTAACCTTGCTGGGAATGGACGTGTGTAATAATATTGCACCTCATAATGATGCCGGTTACCATGCTGGGAATGGACGTGTGTAATAATATTACACCACATAATAATGCCGGTTACCTTGCTGGGAATGGAAGTGTGTAATAATATTGCACCTCATAATAATGCCGGTTACCTTGTTGGGAATGGACGCGTGTAATAATATTGTACCGCATAATAATGCCGATTACCTTGCTGGGAATGGACGTGTGTAATAATATTGCACCTCATAATAATGCTGGTTACCTTGCTGGGGGGAATGGACGTGTGTAATAATATTGCACCTCATAATAATGCTGGTTACCTTGCTGGGAATGGACGTGTGTAATAATATTGCATCTCATAATAATGCCGGTTATCTTGCTGGGAATGGACGTGTGTAATAATATTGTACCTCATAATAATGCTGGTTACCATGCTGGGGGGAATGGACGTGTGTAATAATATTGCACCTCATAATAATGCTGGTTACCTTGCTGGGAATGGACGTGTGTAATAATATTGCACCTCATAATAATGCTGGTTACCTTGCTGGGGGGAATGGACGTGTGTAATAATATTGCACCTCATAATAATGCTGGTTACCTTGCTGGGAATGGACGTGTGTAATAATATTGCACCTCATAATAATGCTGGTTACCTTGCTGGGAATGGACGTGTGTAATAATATTGCACCTCATAATGATGCCGGTTACCATGCTGGGAATGAACGTGTGTAATAATATTACACCACATAATAATGCCGGTTACCTTGCTGGGAATGGACGTGTGTAATAATATTGCACCTCATAATAATGCCGGTTACCTTGCTGGGAATGGATGTGTAATAATATTGCACCTCATAATAATGCCGGTTACCTTGCTGGGAATGGACGTGTGTAATAATATTGCACCTCATAATAATGCCAGTTACCTTGCTGGGAATGGACGTGTTTAATAATATTGCACCTCATAATAATGCCGGTTACCTTGCTGGGAATGGACGTGTGTAATAATATTGCACCTCATAATAATGCCGGTTACCTTGCTGGGAATGGATGTGTAATAATATTGCACCTCATAATAATGCCGGTTACCTTGCTGGGAATGGACGCGTGTAATAATATTGCACCTCATAATAATGCCGGTTACCTTGCTGGGAATGGACGCGTGTAATAATATTGCACCTCATAATAATCCCGGTTACCTTGCTGGGAATGGACGTGTGTAATAATATTGCACCTCATAATAATGCTGGTTACCTTGCTGGGAATGGACGTGTGTAATAATATTGCACAGCATAATAATGTTGGACAGCTCTGCCGTTGTCAGACACAGAGTTAAATACAGTAGATTTGTATAATCAATAAATGCATAATAAAAACACAACGCAATAGCACTTAGTCTGAATTTCAAAACAGCAGAATTTTATCTGACAAATTTCAAAGTCCCTCCCCTGTATCATGTGACAGTCATCAGCCAATCACAACATGTATGTCCCATATAGTGTGAATTCTTGCACATGCTCAGTAGGAGATGGTGCCTCAGAAAGTGTTTATATATAAAGACTGTGCACGTTTTGATAATGTAACTAAATTGGAAGGTTTTGTAAAATTGCATGGCCTACCTGAAAGTTTCATTTTGACTATAGTGTCCCTTTAACCAGTAAAAAAGTCAAATTAAACTTTTGTGGTTCTTTTAAAGGGATATGAACCCTCACATTTTTCTTTCATGATTCATATACAATTTCCAATTTACTTTAATAATCACATTTGCTTCATTCTTTTTGTATCTTTTGTTGAAGGAGCATCAATACACTACTGAGAGCTAGCTGAACACAGAGGGTGATCCCATGACAAGTCATATGAGTAGCCACCAATCAGCATATATCGCCAAGTAGCGCATTGCAACTTCTGAGCTTACCTAGGTATGCTTTTCAACAATGGATACCAAGAGAACAAATACAATTAGATAATAGAAGTAAATTGGAAAGTTGTTTAAAATTATATGTTCTATCTGAATCATGGAAGCTATTTTTTTTACTTTACTGTCTCTTTAAAAGACTTTTCAATTTACTTCTATTATTAAATGTACTTTGTTCACTTGGTATCCTTTGTTGAAAAGCTTATCTAGGTAGGCTCAGGAGCTGGCTACTGATTGGTCGCTATACATATGTCTTACAATAGAACAGTGTATTATATAGATATATTTGATATATGCTTCACAAATGCCGGTTACCTTGCTGGGAATGGATGTGCTTAATAATATTGCACCTCATAATAATGCCGGTTACCTTGCTGGGAATGGACATGTGTAATAATATTGCACCTCATAATAATGCCGGTTACCTTGCTGGGAATGGATGTGTGTAATAATATTGCACCTCATAATAATGCCGGTTACCTTGCTGGGAATGGACGTGTTTAATAATATTGCACCTCATAATAATGCCGGTAACCTTGCTGGGAATGGACGTGTGTAATAATATTGCACCTCATAATGATGCCGGTTACCATGCTGAGAATGGACGTGTGTAATAATATTACACCACATAATAATGCCGGTTACCTTGCTGGGAATGGACGTGTGTAATAATATTGCACCTCATAATAATGCCGGTTACCTTGTTGGGAATGGACGCATGTAATAATATTGTACCGCATAATAATGCCGATTACCTTGCTGGGAATGGACGTGTGTAATAATATTGCACCTCATAATAATGCTGGTTACCTTGCTGGGGGGAATGGACGTGTGTAATAATATTGCACCTCATAATAATGCTGGTTACCTTGCTGGGAATGGACGTGTGTAATAATATTGCACCTCATAATAATGCCGGTTACCTTGCTGGGAATGGACGTGTGTAATAATATTGCACCTCATAATGATGCCGGTTACCATGCTGGGAATGGACGTGTGTAATAATATTACACCACATAATAATGCCGGTTACCTTGCTGGGAATGGACGTGTGTAATAATATTGCACCTCATAATAATGCCGGTTACCTTGTTGGGAATGGACGCGTGTAATAATATTGTACCGCATAATAATGCCGATTACCTTGCTGGGAATGGACGTGTGTAATAATATTACACCTCATAATAATGCTAGTTACCTTGCTGGGAATGGACGTGTGTAATAATATTGCACCTCATAATAATGCCGGTTACCTTGCTGGGAATGGACGTGTGTAATAATATTGCACCTCATAATAATGCCGGTTACCTTGCTGGGAATGGACGTGTGTAATAATATTGCACCTCATAATGCCGGTTACCTTGCTGGGAATGGATGTGTTTAATAATATTGCACCTCATAATAATGCCGGTTATCTTGCTGGGAATGGACGTGTTTAATAATATTGCACCTCATAATAATGCCGGTAACCTTGCTGGGAATGGACGTGTGTAATAATATTGCACCTCATAATGATGCCGGTTACCATGCTGGGAATGGACGTGTGTAATAATATTGCACCTCATAATAATGCCGGTTACCTTGTTGGGAATGGACGCATGTAATAATATTGTACCGCATAATAATGCCGATTACCTTGCTGGGAATGGACGTGTGTAATAATATTGCACCTCATAATAATGCTGGTTACCTTGCTGGGAATGGACGTGTGTAATAATATTGCACCTCATAATAATGCTGGTTACCTTGCTGGGGGGAATGGACGTGTGTAATAATATTGCACCTCATAATAATGCTGGTTACCTTGCTGGGAATGGACGTGTGTAATAATATTGCACCTCATAATAATGCCGGTTACCTTGCTGGGAATGGACGTGTGTAATAATATTACACCACATAATAATGCCGGTTACCTTGCTGGGAATGGACGTGTGGAATAATATTGCACCTCATAATAATGCCGGTTACCTTGTTGGGAATGGACGCGTGTAATAATATTGTACCGCATAATAATGCTGATTACCTTGCTGGGAATGGATGTGTGTAATAATATTGCACCTCATAATAATGCTGGTTACCTTGCTGGGAATGGACGTGTGTAATAATATTGCACCTCATAATAATGCCGGTTACCTTGCTGGGAATGGACGTGTGTAATAATATTACACCTCATAATGCCGGTTACCTTGCTGGGAATGGATGTGTTTAATAATATTACACCACATAATAATGCCGGTTACCTTGCTGGGAATGGACGCGTGTAATAATATTGCACCTCATAATAATCCCGGTTACCTTGCTGGGAATGGACGTGTGTAATAATATTGCACCTCATAATAATGCTGGTTACCTTGCTGGGGGGAATGGACGTGTGTAATAATATTGCACCTCATAATAATGCTGGTTACCTTGCTGGGAATGGACGTGTGTAATAATATTGCACCTCATAATAATGCCGGTTACCTTGCTGGGAATGGACGTGTGTAATAATATTACACCACATAATAATGCCGGTTACCTTGCTGGGAATGGACGTGTGTAATAATATTGCACCTCATAATAATGCCGGTTACCTTGTTGGGAATGGACGCGTGTAATAATATTGTACCTCATAATAATGCCGGTTACCTTGCTGGGAATGGACGTGTGTAATAATATTGCACCTCATAATAATGCCGGTTACCTTGCTGGGAATGGACGTGTGTAATAATATTGCACCTCATAATGCCGGTTACCTTGCTGGGAATGGATGTGTTTAATAATATTGCACCTCATAATAATGCCGGTTACCTTGCTGGGAATGGACGTGTTTAATAATATTGCACCTCATAATAATGCCGGTTACCTTGCTGGGAATGGATGTGTGTAATAATATTGCACCACATAATAATGCCGGTTACCTTGCTGGGAATGGACGTGTGTAATAATATTGCACCTCATAATAATGCCAGTTACCTTGCTGGGAATGGACGTGTGTAATAATATTGCACCTCATAATAATGCCGGTTACCTTGCTGGGAATGGACGTGTGTAATAATATTGCACCTCATAATAATGCTGGTTACCTTGCTGGGAATGGATGTGTAATAATATTGCACCTCATAATAATGCCGGTTACCTTGCTGGGAATGGACGCGTGTAATAATATTGCACCTCATAATAATGCCGGTTACCTTGCTGGGAATGGACGCGTGTAATAATATTGCACCTCATAATAATCCCGGTTACCTTGCTGGGAATGGACGTGTGTAATAATATTGCACCTCATAATAATGCTGGTTACCTTGCTGGGAATGGACGTGTGTAATAATATTGCACAGCATAATAATGTTGGACAGCTCTGCCGTTGTCAGACACAGAGTTAAATACAGTAGATTTGTATAATCAATAAATGCATAATAAAAACACAACGCAATAGCACTTAGTCTGAATTTCAAAACAGCAGAATTTTATCTGACAAATTTCAAAGTCCCTCCCCTGTATCATGTGACAGTCATCAGCCAATCACAACATGTATGTCTCATATAGTGTGAATTCTTGCACATGCTCAGTAGGAGATGGTGCCTCAGAAAGTGTTTATATATAAAGACTGTGCACGTTTTGATAATGTAACTAAATTGGAAGGTTTTGTAAAATTGCATGGCCTACCTGAAAGTTTCATTTTGACTATAGTGTCCCTTTAACCAGTAAAAAAGTCAAATTAAACTTTTGTGGTTCTTTTTAAGGGATATGAACCCCCACATTTTTCTTTCATGATTCATATACAATTTCCAATTTACTTTAATAATCACATTTGCTTCATTCTTTTTGTATCTTTTGTTGAAGGAGCATCAATACACTACTGAGAGCTAGCTGAACACAGAGGGTGATCCCATGACAAGTCATATGAGTAGCCACCAATCAGCATATATCGCCCAGTAGGGCATTGCAACTCCTGAGCTTACCTAGGTATGCTTTTCAACAATGGATGCCAAGAGAACAAATACAATTAGATAATAGAAGTAAATTGGAAAGTTGTTTAAAATTATATGTTCTATCTGAATCATGGAAGCTATGTTTTTTACTTTACTATCTCTTTAAAAGACTTTTCAATTTACTTCTATTATTAAATGTACTTTGTTCACTTGGTATCCTTTGTTGAAAAGCTTATCTAGGTAGGCTCAGGAGCTGGCTACTGATTGGTTGCTATACATATGTCTTACAATAGAACAGTGTATTAAATACATATATTTCATATATGCTTCACAAAGGTACTATGGTTATACAAACTATATACAGTATCTCACAAAAGTGAGTACACCCCTCACATTTGTGTAAATATTTTATTATATCATTTCATGTGACAACATTGAAGAAATGACACTTTGCTACAATGTAAAGTAGTGAGTGTACAGCCTGCATAACAGTGTAAATTTGCTGTCTCCTCAAAATAACTGAACACACAGCCATTAATGTCTAGACCATTGGAAACAAAAGTGAGTACACCTCTAAGTGGAAATGTCCTAATTGTGCCCAAAGTGTCAATATTTTGTGTGGCCACCATTATTTTCCAGCACTGCCTTAACCCTCTTGGGCATGGAGTTCACCAGAGCTTCAAAGGTTGCCACTGGAGTCCTCTTCCACTCCTCCATGACGACATCACAGAGCTGGTGGATGTTAGAGACCTTGCGCTCCCCCACCTTCAGTTTGAGGATGCCCCACAGATGCTCAATATGGTTTAGGTCTGGAGACATGCTTGGCCAGTCCATCACCTTTACTCTCAGCTTCTTTAGCAAGGCAGTGGTTGTCTTGGAGGTGTGTTTGGGGTCATTATGTTGGAATACTGACCTGCGGCCCAGTCTCTGAAGGGAGGGTATCATGCAGTAAATATTGGCATTCATGGTTCCCTTTAATGAACTGTAGCTCCCCAGTGCTGGCAGTACTCATGCAGGACCAGACCATGACACTCCCACCACCATGCTTGAATGTAGGCAAGACACACTTGTCTTTGTACTCCTCACCTGGTTGCCACCACACACGCTTGACACCATCTGAACCAAATAAGTTTATCTTGGTCTCATCAGACCACAGGACATGGTTCCAGTAATCCTTGTCCCCTTAGTCTGCTTGTCTTTAGCAAACCTTTTGTGGGCTTTCTTGTGCATTATCTTTAGAAGAGGCTTCCTTCTGGGACGACAGCCATGCAGACCAATTTCATGCAGTGTGACGTATGGTTTGAGCACTGACAGGCTGACCCCCAACCCCTTCAACCTCTGAAGCAATGCTGGCAGCACTCATACATCTATATCCCAAAGACAACCTCTGGATATGAAGCGGAGCACATGCCCTCAACTTCTTTGGTCGACCATGGCGAGGCCTGTTCTGAGTGGAACCTGTCCTGTGAAACTGCTGTATGGTCTTGCCCACTGTGCTGCAGCTCAGTTTCAGGGTCTTGGCAATCTTCTTATAGCCTAGGCCATCTTTATGAAAAGAAACAATTCTTTTTTCAGATCCTCAGAGTTCTTTGCCATGAGGTGTCATGTTGAACTTCCAGTGACCAGTATGAGAGCGATAACACACCTACTCCCCATTTACACCTGAGACCTTGTAACACTAACGAGTCACATGACACCAGAGAGGAAAAATAGCTAATTGAGCCCACCTTTGAGATTTCCAGTGAGGGGTGTACTTACTTTTGTTGCCAACGGTTTAGGCATTAATGGCTGTGTGTTGAGTTATTTTGAGGGGATAGCAAATTTACACTGTTATACAGGCTGTACACTCACTAATTTAGCAAAGTGTTGTCACACCGAAAAGATATAATAAATTATTTTCAAAAATGTGAGGGGTGTACTCACTTTTGTGAGATACTGTAAATATACAAACTAATAGATTTGTTGTTTTTATAACTGATCTCTTTAGTTTAAGCACACACATATATATATCTTAAAAGCGGTTTTAAATCATATTTCTAGATCGTATGTCCAGAGAGGAATCCACTAAAGGCTGAATTAAAGGGACATTGTACACTAGATTTTTCTTTGCATAAATGTTTTGAAGATGATATATTTATATAGCCGATCTGCGAGTGTTTTTGTAACAATGTAGTTTTATTTAATAACATTGTGCTCCAAAGTATCAAATGCAGACTCAAGTCTACAGATTCCTGCTGGCTCCTGTTTGTGTAATCTGTCTTTTCATATGCAGGGGAGTCTGCTCTTTCTGCTGTCTCAGCCCATTTTACTGGGTGTTCCAGACTAACCTAATCAACAGTGCAAAACTGGGAGCTTATATGTATATTAGTATAGTATATATTACATGCGGTTACATGAAAATTGGTATATACTGTCCCTTTACAATAAACTCATGAACTGGTAAAATAAAAATAACTAAACACTAATACACTTTGACTAATAAAGCCATTGAAGAATATGTTTTTGTCCCTGCAGTTCTGTAGAAATCAAACAGTTATAAAATAAATGTATATCATCTACATTATATAGAAATGATATAGAAAGTAGAAAATTTGTTAAACCTGCTGGTTTATGTTTGGACAATGTTTTATTTATAACAAACTCGTCGGTTTAACTCTTTTTACACTTGCTGAATGACAAAGAGCAATAGAAGACTTTGAAGGGAATCCACCTGGGAACACAAGTAGAGATGTTCTAAGCATAAGGACATCCATACGTTAAACCAAAAGACTTGTGGTCGTGAAGTACTAGAGAGGAAATTATGAATGTGTTGCCTATTGGGTTTGTGAGAAAGTTTTGATAATTTTTTTCCCTTTTGGTTAAAAGGGATGGTTTACTCAAACTGTTTATCCCCTTTAATTTGTTGCCAATAATCCACTTTACCTGCTGTAGTGTGTTACATTTTTTTATAAGTATTTGCATTAGCCTTACATTGGCATTTGAAATAGTTGATTTAGCCTGTGGTATCTCCATCTATCCTGAAAGTTTTTAGCCTTAGGTCCAAGCTATAGATAAGCTGTGTAGAAGAAATTACACTCCCAGTGGGGTATAGAAGAGAAAACGTAATACAATGTTAATTTTCCATTGTTCTCTCCAAGTATTGGTATTTGATTTATGGACAGATATAAGATAAAGTATGTATATGTACACAATGTGATAAAGTAATGAGATCTGATTATACCTACAAGCTCAACCCATTTTATTAGGTTGTGGCTTCAAAATACAAAATAATCTATTTCATATACACAAATAAACCTTAAAAAGCACATCTCAAACATTTTACACTCTGCAGCTGGTAAAAAAAAGTAATTGGAAACACATTAAGAAAAAACAATTTTATGGTATACTGTCCATTTAATGGATCCAGTGGAGGTTTTTCTTGCGTTGTCTTCAATAGCGTACAGCAAGGTTTAATGTATCTACCACATTTATGACAAATGTCTACTCTCCTTTATGAGTCCTGTGGTGTCGAATTAAATTTGACCTTTCTGAGAAACTTTTACCACATTCCTGGCATACAAATGGTTTTTCTCCTGTATGAGTTCTCTGGTGGATCCTAAGGCTTGCTCCTTGAGTAAAGCATTTCCCACATGTTTGACAAACAAAAGGTTTCTCTCCTTTATGAAACTTACGGTGGCGAATCATATTTGATCTTTCTGAGAAACGTTTACCACATTCCTGACAAATATATGGTTTCTCTCCTGTATGGGTCCTGTAGTGTTTCCGAAGACTTGCCCTTTGGGAAAAGCCTTTTCCACATGTCTGACAAACATGGGGTTTCTCTCCTTTATGACTCTTGCAGTGCCGAATCATATTTGACTGGGACGAGAAACTTTTCCCACATTCCTTACAATTATATGGTTTCTCTCCTGTATGAGTCCTATAGTGAACTAAGAGTTCTCCCTTCTGAGGAAAGCCTTTGCCACATGTCTGACAAACATAGGGTTTCTCTCCAGTATGAGTTCTTTTGTGTTTATAAAGATATTGTGCTTGAGAGAATCCTTTCCCACATGTCTGACAGATATATGGTTTCTCTCCTGTATGACACTCTTCGTGATTACACAGAGTAAAAGCGTAAGAAAATCCTTTCCCACATGTCTCACAAACATACGGTTTCTCTCCTGTATGGGTTCTATAGTGTCTATCCAGCTTTGACTTGAAAGGAAAACACATTTTACAAACAGAGCAAATATATGGTCCCTTCTCCGTATCGGCTGAGGGATGTGAAATTAAGAACTTAGACTTTAAATTAAATGGTTTACTATTTTCATGAAGTGCCTTTAAGCCAACTGAATATTCACTGTTTGTGGTCTCGTTTTTTTTAACAATACTTGTCCTGCATTGTGTATCGTTATGGACTATAACTTTCTTCTCATTTAGATTATGGGCTTTCGGTTTGTACTGATAAGATAACAAGGAATATGTTTGATATTGTTTCTTATAAAAGTCTTCATTTTGAATCAGTTGAGAGAGGACAGTATCACCCTCTTGTATTCTTGCTGATGTATGAGCGGCTGTGTGGGATTCCTCAGCCATATGAGCTATAAAAAAAAGTTAGTAATATGAGATTATTATTGCACTGTTGTCTTTTATAAGACAATTTAATCAAAAGCAAAAGAAACAGAAAAGATGGCAGTGAGTTTGTTATGTGCATTAACTCTTTGGTTAATCAGAACACAGAGTAACGAAGGGGATACGTGACTGTGTCGATACATTTTTCAATACACCAAGTTCAAAAGCCATTCCTTTAATCCATATTACAATTGTAAAACAGTGAAAAGTGTAAATGAAAGTTATTCGGTTTTTTTTTGATTAAAGACATAAGAACATCAAAATTAAACGTTCATGATTCAGACAGCGCATTTAAGTTTTATCAAAGTGATTTTGCTCTCTTGGTATCATTTGTTGAAAAGCATATGTACATATGCTTGGCGGCAGCAATGCAATACTGGGAACTAGCTATGATTGGTGGCAACACACATTTGTGTCTTGTCACTGGCTCTCTAGATATGCTCAGCTAGTTCCCAGTGGTGCATTAGTGCTCTGGAGTTGACTTTAATTATGTGTTTAATCCCTTTGCAGGTGTTAAACACATAGCTATGTGCCTACCTAGGTATCTCTAACACAGAATATCATGAGGATGGAGTAAATATGATAATAGAAGTAAACTGGAATTTTTTTAAATGGTCTGCTCGATCTGAATCACAAAATAATTTTTTGGGGTTTCATATCCCTTTAAAAGGGACAGCCTAGTCAAAATTAAACTTTCATTACTCAGATAGGGAATGCAGTTTTAAACAACTTTCCAATGCACTCTTATCATCAAATTTGCATTGTTCTCTTGGTATTCTTTATTGAGAGCTAAAACTAGGTAGGTTCATATGCTAATTTCGAAGCCCTTGAATGCCGCCTCTTATCTCAGTGCATTTTGACAGTATATTTTCACAGCTAGACAGCGCTATTATAGAGTGCTCAGTCATGTGGAGTTATTTATCAGCTCTTTTGGCTAAAATGCAAGTCTGTCAAAAGAACTGGAAAAAAAGGGGGCAGTCTGCAGAGGCTTACATACAAGGTAATCACAGAGGTAAAAAAATATATTAATATAAATGAGATAAGGAGCAGTCTGCAGAGGTTTAGATACAAGGTAATCACAGAGGTAAAAAGTATATTAATATAACTGAGATAAGGAGCAGTCTGCAGAGGCTTAGATACAAGGTAATCGCAGAGGTAAAAAGTATATTAATATAACTGAGATAAGGGGCAGTCTGCAGAGGCTTAGATACAAGGTAATCACAGAGGTAAAAAGTATATTAATATAACTGTGTTGGTTATGCACAACTGGGAAATGGCTAATAAAGGGATTATCTGTCTTTTTAAACAATAAGAATTCTGGAGTAGACTGTCCCTTTAAGATGCTCTGGTTAAAATGTTTAACTATGCACTTATGATACCAGATTGTGCTTTATTGTTAGCGTGGGGCCCGCTGAGCTATTGATTGTGCTCCTTTAGCCTATAATACATAGTTTAATAATAATATGCTGGGAATTTCCCTCTGTTACTAATAATGTATTATCGTGTCTATTTCTCACCTGCACACGGATCTGTACTGGATTCCACTTGTTGAATAACAATTTCCTCTCTCTCACTTTTTTCGTCCTCCTGTTTTATTACTGCATCTATAATCCCTTTACAGTGACCTGTTATTGTCATAAAATATAATTAGTGAGATTTTTTCATACCATATATAAAAACGTATTGCTTTACTTCACTAGATTTATTTATTACTAGTTTATCATGGAAAATGATTACATAATAATTTATACACAATTATTACAGACCCTCTCACATGACCTACTCTCCATGCTAGTCAAAAAGGGCTACAGCACATTGCAGTGGTATACACTGCAGTATGATAGCCAAGGGGTTAAATTGTTATTCTAGTCAACAGTAGAAGTTTTTTTCCCCATGCCGGAGAGTTTTCAATAAAAAAAATGTTGCCTCTCCCATTTAATAGCACTGAGGTTGACTGTTGCACTGGAACCAGGTGAAGTAGCCAAAAGTGAAACGGTTACGCAATGCACATGACAAATATGGGTGAAGTTGTGATGTTTGCACCTCTCCCCTACTAAGTACCAGGTCCCGCTGCCATGCAACTGTAACTTTCATTTTAACCCCTTCGCTAACTGGAATTTCAGAGAAAAACTTGCCTAAAAGATACATTATTTACATACCACTTGTGCAATCATAACACAAATGGTTGTAAAGGCTTCTCTGGGATCCTTTTTCTTCAGAAAAAAAGCAGACATAAAAGGCTTTGTCATTGGTTTTTGGTAGTAAGAAGGCCGCTAATTGCAGCTGCGCATAACATGTCTCAAATTCCTGGCAGTGAAAGGGTTTATTAGTTAGCTGGTATTGGGAATATTATTGTAATGTAGGGATTACCATCCCACCTCCCTGATCCCTCCCAAAAAGCTCTATTCCCCACCCTCACCATCACCTTAGGTACTGGCAGACAGTCTGGCAGTATGCAGTTTAGGGCTTTTTTTCTTCTTCTTCTTCTATGCAGTGTACAGAACCCTGGTCAACCCTTCCAGCTCCCTACCCCTCCCCACTCCCATTAGTAGCAGCTATCTTAGCTACTGGCAGTATCCAGTTTATAGGTATTTTTTAGTTTATTTATTTAATAATATTTATTTCTGTAGTGTAAGTAACCCCCTCCCCCTCTAAATTTCTCCTTTTTTTTGGTAGAATAGGGACCCATCCCTCTCCCTTCAAAACTACTTTTCCATAGTGTGGGGTCCCGCTCCTCGCAACTCCTCTGCTTGGCCGCCCACCCTCCCCACCGGCACCAATAGGTGATCATTACAGATGATTGGCCAATCTGATTTCATATGGTAACAGAGCAATGACAACCTAGACTGTTTGTGCTCCCTAAAGCTCAGACGTAGATCTATGTTGGTTTGGGGTTAAGAGGATAACCTGCTTCCAAAAATTCTGCAGCTCCCACAAGAAAGCGGCAGAAAATCTCTGGTTTTTTACAGCACGTGTGGCGCATAGTTATTCCTGTCATTATCTGAGACACAAAGCGGCTAATGTGAGGGAGTTTAGGACATCAAATGTACGTGCCAGGATAAAATATTAGGTCACCAGTGGCATCTGAGATTTATATATAATCATAAACTACAGATGATCACTTACCTGCACCAGTGTCTGAAGTCACCTCCAGTTGCTGAATATCATTCTCAGCACTCGTATCCTCTCCTCCCTCATGTTTTATTAACGTACCAGAAGCATCATCATGGGAATCTGTTATTTTCAATAAAGGTAATTTCATTTTTTACAAAATATTCTATACGCTTCAGTGAATATGACATTTGTGTTATGTCACAGACATTCTATAGACTTGAACACTATAAAAATCTAAAAAAGTTCAAACTGTTTTTAAAAGTAAATTAAAAGGGACAGTTTACCCTAAGGGCTAGATTTATCAACGTTGAGGCGTACAGGGGCGCGTATATGCGCCCCTGTACGTCTCAGCTCGCCTGTGGCGGGGCGAAATTACCCGCAGGTAATTAACATTGCACACGAGTGCAATTTTGCGCTCGCGTGCAATCCCGCCCCCTGCCCGCGCACAGCCAATGACGCGCGGGCAGGAGCTGTCGAGTCCGACCGAGGAGATTGAATTTCGCCACAATAGAGGTGGCGTAGATGTTAGGGAAGCAGCGCTGCTTGATAAATCCCGGCGAGCAAGTTCTTGAGAGAACTTGCTGCCGTAGGGGCTTAATAAATCTAGCCCTAAATGTTTCTCCCCTTTAATTTGTTCCCAATAATCCATTTTTTTTTTAAATCTTTATTTTGTTGAAGAGTGGGTTAAGGTTTACATTTATACATAAATAAGACAGGAGCTTAGTACATGACATTATACATACTTATAAGATGGGTGTACAACAATAATTTGTGAGAAAAAACATTATCTTAAGACTCGTACTGTGTTAAGTAAAGGTGACCGTAAGTTAATTTGAAGCTCTTATCCTGTCAAGATTCAGAACTCAACTCTTCAAAAGTTTTTCATATATACTGTAAAGAAAGGTATCTTATCTAATGCAGCTAAATCAATAACAGAAACAAAAACTTCAGTGATAATAACTGTTCCAAGAATAGCAATAGAGGTTGGAGAGTAGTGAATATAAAGTCTATAAATAGAGGGTATATGTAGGCTAGTTGAATGGGATATTGTGACCTCTTAGATGGTATAATAACAAGTTAGAGTTGTATAGGAATCTGGGTTAGTATATAATCTAGCTGCACAGCTGTAAGGTGTGGGAGTTGGGGAAAGGTACAGCAGACAGAAGCTGCTTAAAAATAGAAAAGGGAGGGTGAGGAGGCGGAGTAAGGTGAATATTAACCTCAAAGGGGTATAAGAAATGGTGAAAAATAGTAAGGGCTATGGTAGAGTGAGTAATAGTCTCAGGAATATATAGGTTACGACAGAAGGATGTATATAAGTGGGTATGTAGAGGAGCAGGGGAAAAGTGTAGCCCCCCAGATAGGAGAAGGTAAGGTACATGAGCAAGAAGAAGAGTATAAAGAGTCAAAAGTTTCAACTAGAGGGAGAATGAGTAGACAGGGGATATGGTGAGTCAATCCATAGAACTCTGGTAGGGAGGGGTATAATATAAATTTAGTTACACAGGCAGCAATTGACAACGTAGGATCATTTAACATTATTAGACATATTAACACTATATTTAGGTTAAGTATCTAAAGGGAGGGGAAACAGAGGAGGAACCTTGTTAATCTATTACAATTGTCCTTAATGTAGCAACGAGAATCAACAATCTAGTATAGAACCTTATGTAGAATCTAGATATGTGTAAGAGAAACTAATTTAAAACTTTAAACTCAGGTTGGAACCTGCTTAGGGAATAAAAGATTAGCAATAACTGGCTATATAAATGAACAGTCTGAATGCTTTAGACTCCTGAAGAATATATGGATTAATTTAGGATGATGAACTTTATAGCTCTAGGTTATCTTGTGAAATGTGTGTGTGTGTGTGGGAGGGGGGGGGGGGGTGTCTACTACCTGTATAGTATGAAGAAGGTTCTAAACTTACAGACTCTGGAGTTTCTTAAAGCATGAACATATACTCTTATGTATAAGGAGAACTAACTAAGGGAGTGAAAGCCCAACATATTGAGGAGGCATACAGGATAAGTGTATGATTGGTTGGTAGGGATGGAAAGTCCGGTAATATCTTACATGCATAATAGTTGCGGTACAATTGAGCTGTCGGAATGACAAGGGTAAGAAAGTATCCGTGAGTACGCTCAAGATAAAGTCAGTGGGACTATTTGTGGCTCTCTTCCATCATGGTGAAGACTAGAGATTACCAATAGGCAGAGTGAGCAAAGTGAGGTAATAAGGGTAAGGTAAGTACCCGTGCGTGCGCTCAACTGAAGAAACTGAGTAGGTTACTTGATCTCAATACTGGGGACACTATATGATATCAGGAAAGGCACTTAGAGTCTGGAGTGTCTTTTCTTTTGGGTTGCGAGGCTGGTCTCCTGGGAAGGGGTTGCCAGTCCTGTGCCGATGAATTGAGGGTACTTCCCTGGGAAGGGATTTTAGGGGCGCAATAAGCAGCTTGAGCAAGTCCCAGTGTTTGTAGGATCTTCATCCCCTGGTCTGGCGAAGAAATTGTATAGGTGCGGTCTTCGTGTTGAAAAAGATCTTGACGGGGAAGCCCCACCTATATTTAAGGTTAAGACGACGTAGATTCTGCGTGAACTGTTGGAATGTCCGTCTCTTTGCAAGAGTATATGGAGATAAATCTGGGAAGATTTGAACAGTCGTATGGTGCATTGAGAATTTTTTTCAGGAATGAGGCTCTAAGAACTTTCTCTTTGAAGGCGAAGTAATGTAGTCTAAGGATAACATCTCTTGGAGCATCAGCAGAAGAATTCCAGGGGTGAAGAGCTCTATGAGCTCGATCTATAATGGCTTCTTGTTCCGAAGTGGAACCAAGTAACTCTCCAAAAAGACCCGCAAGGTATTTGAGCAAGTCTGCAGGGCTGATGTCTTCAGAAATGCCTCTGATCCGCAAATTGTTTCTGCGGGACCTGTCTTCCATATCTGCCATTTTAGCTTCTAGGTCTGAGATCTGCTCGGCTAGGTTTTGAGAGTATGCAAGAAGATTAGTATGGTCTATGCTTAGGTCTTCGTGCTTGCATTCGAGAGTTTCCGTGCATTCTCCCAGTGAAGCAATATCTCTTTTAAGCTCACTCACAGAATGTCTCAGGTCTTGTAATAACCTGTTTATAATTCTCATATAATGAAAAACAGATTATTTGTAGCTGTAAAGTGGAACACCTAATGTTATAAGTCTGTAACAAAAGGGTTAATTAATTACAGCAGTTACTTCAGTAATTGAGTCCCAGCAGTAGGAATATATATATATATATATGAATAAAGGAATATATATATATATGAAAGTATAGGTGGAATGAGTTAAATAATAAGATACATTAGGAGAGTCTGAATACTAATTTATCTGTAGTTGGTAAGTAGCATGCACAAATAATAATGTAAAGTCTGTATATGCAGCACTTAGCAGGTCAAAGCAAGCAGATTTATACACTTAGGCTGGTTTGAGAAGCAGGTAGTAGAGTTATGCACACATGGAAGCAATTGACCCAGAGAGCTAGTAGTAAGTACATGCTGTAGTTAAGTTGCTTAGACAAAGTATACTGCAGACAGTGTAGACAATGCACATTTAGCAAGCATGATTGAAAAGAGCAGCATGGCAGAATAATTTGTATTCAGAACAAAAGTACTTGAGTGACCGGTAGCTCTAGCGTGGAACAGTTAGGCAAATAGGAGAATGATCCGGTGTAGATACTAGGAGAGACGGACTTCCAGAAGAGAACAGGAACAGCGGCTGAGATCCTTAGCGTGCTGCTGCAGCGTGTGAAGTCCTCAGTGTGAAAGGAAACAGGCGGATGTAGTGCAGGGCTGACAGGGAGACTCAGATGAATACCAGAATCAGCAAACAGGTAGGTGTAAATTAGGCAATAATTAGGTAGCTAGGTTTTGAAGTAACACAGAGCAAAGTTACCTTTCAGGAATTAGAGACTTGACTCGTCAAATAAATGAGTAAGGTTAGCACTACTCAAAGCAACAAAATAATCAAGCAATGAGTTGATGTGAGAATGAGGTTATAAAGGCTTTAGGGGTGGAGTTCCAGTTAAAGGGACATTACAGGTCTTGTCTGAGAGACGAGTAATGGGTGTCCATTTTCTCTGAGAGGGCTTTAATGGAGTCCAGCACAGCAGATTGTGGGATACCTTGACTATCCTTTGCAGTGTTAGGGGATTTTGGAGGGGGGTTATATGTCGAGATATCTTCTCTAGAGTCGTCCTCTGATCCCTCTGGGTCTGAGGTAATTTTACTATTAAAATGATCATTTAGTGTCCTTTTAGGGTTCCCCTGGTGCTTCATTTTTTTCCTCATGCTGTGCGCCATTGATGTCAATGAATGCAGGATTGCAGTAGTAAAGTGAAGGGGGAGAGTGACAAATGTACTTTAGTAAGGGATTTTCCATGACTGTAAATGAGGCTGGGGGGCGAGCTACCCAACTCCCCTGCATCTAGGTCTTTAGCCCTGCATAATCAATGTAATACCTTCTGAAGGGGGATATGTAGTAAGGTAGGTTGGGATCACCAATCGCTTGTCAGTTGAGAGAGGCAATCTCTAGGTCAGAATTTCACAGATTTGTGGTCTCCCTCCTGGGGGTGTGCCTCCTATTGGCGAAGTTGGGAAAAGGAGATGGGGTATGATGAGCAGCCACTTAGATCCTGCGGGACAGGGAGGAGGAGACTGACTGAGATCCCTAGGAGTAAGATTCCCAGCAGGGTCTGAAGCTGCAGGTTGATTTATATGGGTGATGAGCCAAGCAATCCCAAGTGCCCACTCCCTTTTGGATCAGGAGTAGAGCTCAGTATACTTTTATGCAAATTAATCTGGGATCTTGAGTGCAAATGTCTTATTGTAGACCCATAAAATATGTGTAGTATGGTTCAGTTCCTTATCTCCAGGAGGTCTATACCCAATAAACTGCAGGGTGCAAAGTAATGTTAGGGGAGACTGCACTCCAAATGAGTAATGTCATGCAGGAAGTGCCTGAAAGCTCACACAGATGCTTAAAGTTAGAAGTGAACTTAACTGATAGAAGGTCAGTAGGTGGGTAGAAAGGATTCCCAGCAAAACATTAAGGTATAATTTATATTGCGAAATGGCTTTCAGACAGAGCTGATGTCACAAAGTCCCAAGGGTCCCTGATCCTGTATATGGTAGTATCTATATTGTCTGCCTTGCAGTTACGTGGGAGCAGATGTAACACTCAAATTTAGATAGTGTAGTGGGCTCTTATTCGTGTTATGAGCTAGAGCGTATCGTGTGTCAGATGGAGGAGTCACTTACATGTACGCCTGGGGATTCAATCAGGGACCTCTGCAGCTGTGACCAGAAGAGTGCCGCAAGGAGCGTCACCGGGCTGTCTAGTCGTGTCTCAGGAGCTGATGTCACTTCGTGGAGCTGCTTTAGCTCAAGACGCTGTGGGGAGAAGGCTGCCTTCAGTTGGAGTGTGTATCAACAGTGCCGTTGATGACCAGGAAGCTTTCTCGCACTCTTCTCCTCTCTGACTGAGCCTACCTAAGATGGCGGCTTTTCGCGGGCTTCTTCTTTGTGCTGACGATCCGGTGCAGAGACTGAGGTTTGTAGATCCGGACTATAGTTCCAGCCTGTTCAGTTACAGCCGAATGTCTGGGTGAGAGCTACTCCTCAAATAGGCTGTCAGCTGAGTCTCTGGAATAGCCACCTATGTCGCGGCTGCTACAATGGTGGGATAGGTCCCTGATATTTGTTTAAGGGGGGGACAAAGCCAGTAAACTAGGTTAGGAATTTGTGGGATGAAAAATCAAAGAAAAAGAAATAAGTAAATAAGGCGATTTCAAGGTATAAAATTAGTTTAAATCTATACTAAAACAGGAGCTCAGTTTCTATGCTGCCACCTCGCTCTGTTGCAAGCTCCGCCTCCCCCAATAATCCATTTTAAATGCTGGAGTGTATTAAATTGTTAACAAATGCTAGTTTACCTTTATTTCTGCATTTGAAATGGCTGATGTTGCCTGTGGTATCACTAACTATACTGAAAGTTTCTATACTTAAAGGGACAGTGAACCCAAAATTTTTCTTTCGTTATTCCGATAGAGCATAACATTTTAAGCAACTTTCTAATTTACTCCTATTATCAAATTTTCTTCATTCTCTTGGTATCTTTATTTGAAATGCAAGCTTCTAAGTTTAGATGTCAGCCCGTTTTTGGCAAACAACCTGGGTTGCTCTTGCTGATTGGTGGATAAATTCATCCACCAATAAAAAAAGTGCTCTCCAGAGTCTGAACAAAATTTTTTTTTTAGGATGCCTTCTTTTTCTAATAAAATTAGCAAGAGAACGAAGATAGGAGTAAATTAGAAAGTTGCTTAAAATTACATGCTCTATCTAAATCACAAAAGAAAAAATTGTGGGTTCAGTGTCCCTTTAAGTATTGGCTATAGATAAGCTGTGTAAACATACCAAGCAGAAGCAATTACACTCCCAGTGCTGGTTAGGAGAAATAAGTAATAAAATGTGAATTTTAATTTGTTCTCTCTAAGGGCCTGATATTTAAAACCTTGCTGCTCAGGTGAGATATTATAAGAAGTCTCGTCAGTACGGTGAGGCCCTTAAAAAAAAATTAGAAACACAAATTTTATCTTGAGAAAAGTTTATGTTGCTATGTAGTGATCTTTATGTAAAACAGAGGCAAATACATTACAATACAAGGTCTAAAAAAAATCCCAAAGATCATTTCTCTCCATGCCAGGAATGTTTTGAATTTCACACCCTAAGGGGCCGAATTATCAAGCTCCGAATGTAGCTTGTTACCCCTGTATTCAATCATTAATAGTGTGAATTAACACTTTCCCAGAAGGGGTGAAAATTTCGAAATAGACACGCTATTATCTGGTACTAAATATTTATTAGAACTATAAAAAGAATACTCAAGATTTTTTATTTCTAATTATAGTTGGGCCAATGATACCTATACATATTGTGGACCAACCAACATGCAATCGCATTTGAACTGTAACCTTTGATCAGCCCGAATATTACAAGAGTACTTAAAGGGACATTATACACTCATTTTTTCTTTGCATAAATGTTTTGTAGATGATCTTTTTATATAGCCCATACATTTTTTTTTTTTAAATGTATAGTTTTGCTTATTTTTAAATAACATTGCACTGATTTTCAGACTCCTAACCAAGCCCCAAAGTTTTATGAGAATACCGTCAGCTACCTTTCTAAAGCTTGCTCCTGTTTGTGTAAAGGGTCTTTTCATATGCAAAAGAAGGGGGAGGGGGAGTGTCTTATTTCCCACTTGCAGTGGGCTTTCCAACTACCTTTTCAACAGAGCTAAACTGAGAGCTTCTAAGTAAGTTTTTAAACAGTTTTATACTGGATTTTTATATCAGTATCTGCGCATCTTATTCTTTATAGTAGTGTCTATTACATGCAGTTATATGAAAATGAGTGTATACTGTCCCTTTAACATCATTCTAATCCTGTCTGAATAAAAGAAAATTTATGCTTACCTGATAAATTTCTTTCTTTTTTTGACACGATGAGTCCACGGATCATCTTAATTACTAATGGGATATTCACCTCCTGGTCAGCAGGAGGAGGCAAAGAGCACCACAGCAGAGCTGTTAAATAGCTCCTCCCTTCCCTCCCACTCCAGTCATTCAACCGAAGTTAAGAAGAGAAAGGAAAAGCCAAGTTGCAGAGGTGTCTGAAGTTTACATAATCCACAATCTGTCTTACAAGAACAGGGCGGGCCATCGTGTCAAAAATTGAATAAATTTATCAGGTAAGCATACATTTTCTTTTCTTTTTTAAGACACAATGAGTCCACTTATCATCTTGAAGGGACAGTATACTGTAAAATAGTTTTTCCCTTAATGTGTTTACAATTGCTTTTTTCACCAACTGCAGAGTAAAAAATGTATGAGATTTGCTTTTTAAGGTTTATTTGTGTATATCAATGCTCTGATTTTGTGTTTTGAAGCCACAACCTAATAAAATGGGTTGAGCTTGTAGGTATAATCAGAACTCAATACTTTATCACATTGTGTACATATACATGCTTCTTTATCTTATATCTGTCCATAAAACAATCACCAGTACTTGTAGAGAACAATAGAAAATCTACATTGTATTATCTTATCTCTGCTAGCTCCCACTGGGAGTGTAATTTCTTCTGCTGGCTGTGTTTACAAAGCTTATCTATAGCTAGGACCTGCGGCCACAAACTTTCAGAATAGGTGGGGATACCACATGTTAAATCAACTATTTCAAAGGCCAATATAAGGGTAAAGGAGCTACTTGTAAACAATTTAATACACTCCAGCAGGTAAAGTGGATTATTGGGAACAAATTAAAAGGGGAGAAATTTCTGGAGTAAACTGTCCCTTTAATTACTAATGGGATTCAATACCTAAGCTAGAGTACACAGATGAAACGGGAGGGACAAGACAGGGAACCTAAACGGAAGGCACCACTGCTTGAAAAACCCGTTCTCCCAAAAGCGGCCTCAGCCGAGGCAAAAATGTCAAATTTGTAGAACTTTAAAAAAGTTTGAAAAGGGGACGAAGTTGCAGCCTTGCAAATCTGTAGCTTCATTTTTGAATGCCTATGAGGAAGCAACAGCCCTCGTGGAATGAGCTGTAACTCTCTCGGAAGGCTGCTATCCAGCAGTCTCATATGCAAAAAACGTACGATACTCTCCAGCCAAAAAGGAGAGAAGAAGCCGTAGCTTTCTGTCCCTTGCGTTTTCCTGAGAAAACCACAAAACAAAGAAGAAGACTGATGAAAATCCTTAGTCACCTGTAGATAAAACTTTAAAGCACGGACCACGTCCAAACTGTGCAGAAGTCTTTCCTTCTGAGAAGAAGGATTAGGACACAAAGAAGGAAAAACAATCTCCTGATTAATGTTCCGATCAGAAACAACCTTAGGAAGAAATCCTAATTTAGTACGTAAAACTACCTTATCTGAATAGAAAATAAGATAAAGAGACTCATACTGCAATGCCGTGAGCTCTGACACTCTACGAACAGAAGAAATAGCAACAAGAAATAAAACTTTCCAAGAGAATAACTCAATATCGAGGAAACGCATAGGCCCAAACGGAGCCCCTTGAAGAACTCTGAGAACTAAATTCAGACTCCATGGAGGAGTAACTGGTTTGAACACAGGTCTGATCCTGGCCAAGGCCTGTCAAAATGATTGTACATCTGGGACATCTGCCAGACGTTTGGGTAACAAAATAGATAAAGACAGAGATTTGACCCTTTAGGAAACTTGACAATAAACCTCTCTCCAAACCCTCTTGGAGAAAAGACAAAATTCTAGAAATCCTAACTCTACTCCATGAGTAGCCCTTGGATTCACACCAATAGAGATATTTACGCCAAATCTTATAGTAAATCCTTCTAGTAACAGTTTTACAAGCCTGAATCATGGTCAGAAAATCCCCGCTTGGATAAAATTAAGCGTTCAATCTCCAAGCAGTCAGCTTCAAAGAAACCAGACTTGGGTAAAGGAGAGACCTTGGAACTCGAAGGTCCTTCCACAACGGAAGTCTCCAAGGTGGCAGAGATGACATGTCCACCAGAGATGAAAAGTCTGCCTGCACAGGAAATCCGCCTCCCAGATGTCCACCCCTGGGATGTGGATCGCCGACAGACAGCAAGAATGGGCCTCCGCCCACTGAATTATTTTGGATACCTCTGTCATCGCTAAGTAACTCCTCGTTCCTCCCTGATGATTGATGTAAGCCACTGACGTTATTTTGTCCAACTGGAACCTGAGAAACTGGACCGAGGCTAACTGAGGCCAAGCCAGAAGAACATTGTAGATCGCTCTCAGCTCCAGAATGTTTATAGAAAGAACAGAATCTGGCTAAGTCCAAACCCCCTGAGCCCTTAGAGAGCCCCAGACTGCTCCCCTAGAAGGCTGGTGTCTGTTGTTACAATCACCCAAGATGGTCTGCGAAAGTAGATCCCTTGGTAGAGATGATCAAGAGACAACCACCATTGAAGAGAATCCCTTGTCTCCTGCTCCAGTAGTATTCAAGGAGACAAATCCGTATAATCTCTGTTCCATTGCCTGAACATGCTTAACTGCAGAGGTCTGAGGTGGAACCGAGCAAACGGGATGATGTCCACTGCCGCCACCATCAGCCCGATTAACTCCATGCACTGAGCCACTGAAGGCTGAGGAGTGGACTGAAGACCTAGACAAGTATCGATAATCTTTGATTTCCTGAATTCTGTCAGAAAAATCTTCATTGATATGGAATCTATTATGGTTCCCAAGAAAGCTACCCTTGTGCTTGGGACTAAGGAACTCCTTTCCAAATGTACCTTCCACCCATGAAATTGCGGGAAGGATAACTCCATGTTCGCAAGAAATCTTGCTTGCTGTAAGGATGGCGCCTGGACTAGGATGTCGTCCAGATAGAGCGCCACTGCAATGCCCCGTAACCGAAGCACCGCCAACAGCGATCCCAGAACTCTTGCGAAAACTCTGAAAGCTGTGGCAAGACCGAAAGGAAGAGCCACAAACTGGAAGTGTTTGTCCAGAAGGGCAAACCTTAGAACTTGAACCGATTCTTGTGAATGGCACATGACGGTACGTGTCCTGGAATCCATTGTTGTCATAAATTGACCCTCTTGGATCAAGGGAAGAATGGAACAAATAGTTTCCATCTTGAAGGATGGTACACTAAGAAATTTGTGTAGACTCTTGAAATCTAAAAAAGTGGTCTGAAGGTTCCCTCTTTTTTGGGAACCACAAACTGATTGGAATAAAAAACCCAGACCCTGTACCTGTATTGGAACTTGAACAATCACACCCAGGTTTGAGAGGTCTGCTACATAGTGGAAGAATGCCTCTCCTTTTGTTCGATCTGCAGATAATCTTGAAATCAGAAAACTGCCTCTGGGAGGAAAACTTTTGAACTCAAATTTATATCCCTGGAATGCCATTTCTATTGCCCAGGGATCCTCAACATCTCGAACCCAAGACTGAGCAAAGAAGCAAAATCTGTCCCCTACAAGATCCTGTCCCGGATCGGGGGCATGACCATCATACTGTGTTTGATTCAACAGCAGGCTAATTGGATTTCTTTTTTTTCTTTGTTGAAATTCTTTAAATTTCAAGAGAGATTATTTTCGTCAAGCCAAGTCCCAATAAGATCTTCCCCTTGTAAGGAATCGCTAAAAGTTTAGACTTAGAGCATACATCCGTAGAACAAGGCTCTAACCATAAAGGCTCTGTGAGCTGGAACAGAGAAATCCTGAAACCTATGCTCCCAGTTTGATAACTTGGAGGGAAGAATTTGAAATAAAGGAATTAGCCAATTTGAAAGCCTTTATCCTATCCTGGATCTCATCCAGGGGAAATTCTGCCTTAGTAGCATCAGGCCACGTATCAAACCAATATGCTGTCGCACTAGTGCCGGAGCAAAGTGCACAGCTGGTTGCCTTTTCTAATTTTTGTCCATAGGACCTTCAAAAACCCAACTATCCTCTAAGGGTATAGTAGTTCTCTTAGCTAGGCTGGAAAACTACTTCTTCCACCCTAGGGAATGTTTGCCCAGCTTCCTTAGCTGAGTCGGCTATGGGAAACATGATTTAAATATAGGGAATGCTTCCTTATAACTTACTGGACGCAATAGGATAGGTTATGCCGGAAGCGTCGTAGTCGCCCAGGGTAGCTAAAACCTCCTAAGGTAACAAATGGAGGTGTTCCAGCAAAAAAACTGAAAGAAAACAACCTCAGGATCAAATAAAGATATTATTCCATCTGAGACTGAGAATTCTCTCCCAGATAATCCCGAAGTATCTTCCTCTTTCAGGTAACAAGGAAGAAGCATTCGGAACAGAAATTACTGAGTCAATCATCCTTATAATTCATCAGCCATTACAAGTATGTATTGTGCACTTATAAAGCGCTGCTAATCACCCGTAAGGGTCTCCAGACGCTGCTTATTTTATCAACCTCAGAAGGATGAAAATCTGGGTGGACCTCACCGGGGATTAAACCTGTAACCCTTGGGTTGCTACGGAGCTCAGTCACAGTGCTTTAGCATGCTGAGCTATCTGTCCAGACAGAAATGATTGAAAATAAATCCTCTAGAAATTTTTTCTACCTTGTGGGAAAACCTATAATGTATGAAATGCAAAGTAACTCCAAGACGAGTATTAGAGGATGCGCAGAGCACTGCATGTGGGCCATAACATTTTGTGGGACACTATAGGAGAAATATGTGGCATAGATTGACCATAGTCAACAGACTCCAAACAGTACAAAAAAAAAACTTTAGAAGGAAAAAGTTCATAAAAGAAATATTTTTTTTTTTTGTAATAAAAATTAACACAAACGTTACTGACTCTTTAAATGAAAAAGTAACTCATTCTTTGTGTGTTCTTGTTCCATCCTAAGACACAAAGGATGGATTAAACAAATAAACAGAGGCATTCTTTTAATAAAGATTAACAGATAAAAATGTTACGGACTCTTTAAATGAAAAAGTAACTCATTCTTTGTGTGTTCTTGTTCCATCCTACAACATAAAGGATGGATTAAACAAATAAACAGTGAAATTCTTTTAATAAAAATTAAGAGATAAAAACGTTACTGTCCCTTTAAATTTTAAACAGTAACTTTTTATCCTTGTGTGCAGAAAAGTGATTAAACTAGCACTCAAACATAGGAAACACGACTGAAACCTCAGTTAAAACTTGCTGAGGTGCCCTAATAATACTCATACTCCCTTAGAATTTCATGTACCTAAGATACTAAACCGATATTAAGCGCTCTCCGGACCTACCGAGGTGAAATCATTGAGTATTAAGCTAGAAGGGAATAAGAACCCTTCTCACAGAAACCGCTCTAACTTCCGAAGAACAAGTACAGGCTAAGTCGGTACATAACTCCGCCCTTCGTGGGTGTGAAATCACAACTCAGAGACTGCAGCATAGTTAGCACTCAGAGATAGGAAACTGCGCCACCAAAAAAACGGTACCAAACTTAACCCCGGTCGCCATCATTAACCTGGAGATAGACTACCGGGAGAAGTTACTGAACCCTTCTTTGAACCTGGGGACAAATTATAATACCCAGTGAAAGGTATAAACTATGCATCACGTATAAAGTTTAGACAGGTAATTGAGCCAGCGACCATACAATAAAATAAAGATAATATATTAAGTGGTTTAGCCCTCTCTGTTTTGTATCCAGCTCGGTTTAAGTGCCCCCAGAAAGCCACTCTCCTCAGCCCCAGTGCCTGCTATTAACATGCTGCCAGAGAATCCTCCTTAATCTATATATAGGAGATATTTGTCCCAGTCAAGTGCTATACTTCCTCTGTCCTGAATCTTCTCTCTGTTTGCTTCAGACCCAGAATAAAAAAGTTAGCACTGACCTTTGTATTCTGCAGGGCAGCTCAGCAGGTTTAGGAGGTCCTCTTACTCCCATAGCCCTGTGGAAAATGATAAAGCCTGAGTTAATTGTGCTTAGGCTGTCAGGAGAAGGGCAGCATAAATGTATAGGAGGCGCAGTGAGAATTATGTCCTACCAGTTCCTATTGCTCTAAAGCCACCAAAAGCTCTACTGAAGAGACTGATATGGACTACGGCTACACCATAGAACAAAGCAGCACTCTCTGGTACTACTTTAAAAATAACAAACTTTTGATTGAAGAATCTAAAACTAACACCTCACTTTACCTCTTCCTATCACTAACGTAGGCAAAGAGAATGACTGGAGTGGGAGGGAAGGGAGGAGCTATTTAACAGCTCTGCTGTGGTGCTCTTTGCCTCCTCCTGCTGACCAGGGGGTGAATATCCCATTAGTAATTAAGATGATCCGTGGACTCATCGTGTCTTAAAAAAAGAAATACACTTGTTACTATCTAAGTATATGGGCATCACAATGTACCATAATCACTAACCCTCATGTGGTATAATAATACATCCAGATCTAACTAGATCCAATCCTATCACTAGGATCCCACCAGATATACATAAATATTGAGATTATAGAATTAACTACTCATCTGAAGACTAAGGATTAACAACCACATCCTAGGCCTTTTTAGATGAGAGTTGTTATCCAATCTTCAATTTTACAAGTGGAGACCTAGTACTACAATATGCTATTGGTATATTGTGCTGCAATTACCCCTGCTATTTAACCCCGATTTAGGTTATAATCATTTCCTGTGGTTTTAATTGTTTTGTCTCTTCCATTAATTTAAATGCCCTAATAAAAGTTATATTTAAAAAAAAAAAAATCACTTGAACATCTGCCACTTGCTGCTCTTTAATTGCAGTTCACAATAAGGGATCTTGAGTGTTACCTATGGGTACATTTGTTTGGTGGTCGTGTACCATCTTTTTGTGAAACTCATTTACATCTGTCTGTAACAGGACCTCCTCAGGAAGCCCACGGCAGAACGCTATTTTGCTGAGAGGTGACGTTTCCACCTCTTAGCTAATAGCTTGGCCCAGCTGGCCCACACGGCTATTGGCTAAGAGGTGGAAATGTCACCTCTCAGCAAAATAGCGCTCTGCCGTGGGTTGCCGGAGGAGCTCAGTGCGGTGAATGCTTCAGACAAATAAAGGAACTTTCAGCATGAAGTATTTTATAATTCATGACTGAAAGTCCCCTTTATTTGTTCCAATGGCAAATCCTAGCGTTTCATAAACGCTAGGATTTACTATCACTTTAATTACAGATATATAATATGTATATATAAAAAATGGCTTTAACATCTCTAAAAGTGGGAGTATTCCTAAATGTTTAACATTTGATATATTAATATGATCAGCAAACCTCCCTTATAGCATTGATACTTACTGCTATTTATATTACATGTAATCTGTTCTGTAGCTTCCAACAAACTTGTTACATTATCCGACTCTTCAGTGTTAAATGCAATCTCACCGGTTCTTACACCTGTACGAAAGCGTAAAGACACTTTATGCAGTTTCATTTCTTTAATTATCATGGGTAAACTATCCACATCATATTTAACTCTATACAATTGCTTATAGTAAGCATCTTAAAAGGGACACTAAACCCAAATTCTTTCTTTTATGATTCAGAGAGAGCAGCAATTTTAAGAAACTTTCTAATGTACTCCTATTATCAAATTTTCTTCGTTCTCTTGGTATCTTTATTTGAAAACGCAGAAATGAAAGCTTTGGAGCCAGCCCATTTTAGTTTCAGCACCTAGGTTGCTCTTGCTGATTGGATGGCTAAATCAGCCAGAGCTATCCAGGGTTCTGAACCAAAAATAAGCTGGCACCAAAGCCTTCATTTCTTTTTATTAGCTTTTCACAGCAGGAGACTGCTAGTTAATGTGGGATATAGATAACATTGTGCTCTCTCCCATGGGTTCTAACACAGCACTAATTGGGTAAAATACAAGTCAATAGATAATAAATAAATAGCCATGTGATAAGGGGGCTGTCAGAAAATGCTTAGATACAAGTTAAAAACATAATTTATGCTT
Source organism: Bombina bombina (assembly GCF_027579735.1). NCBI lineage: Eukaryota > Metazoa > Chordata > Amphibia > Anura > Bombinatoridae > Bombina > Bombina bombina. Next base: position 601,901,173 of record NC_069505.1, on the reverse strand, counting down.
ACCTGATAAATTCCTTTCTCCTGTAGTGTAGTCAGTCCACGGGTCATCCATTACTTATTGAATATTTCTCTTCCTAACAGGAAACTGCAAGAGAATTACCCAGCAGAGATTGCTATATAGCTCCTCCCCTCACCTGTCATACTCAGTCATTCGACCAAGCATACGAGAAAGGAGGAACCATAGGGTACAGTGGTGACTGGAGTTTAATTAAAATTTAGACCTGCCGTAAAAACAGGGCGGGCCGTGGACTGACTACACTACAGGAGAAAGGAATTTATCATGTAAGCATAAATTATGTTTTCTCCTGTTAAGTGTAGTCAGTCCACGGGTCATCCATTACTTATGGAATACCAATACCAAAGCTAAAGTACACGGATGAAGGGAGGGACAAGGCAGGAACATTAAACAGAAGGAACCACTGCCTGAAGTACCTTTCTCCCAAACACAGCCTCCGAGGAAGCAAAAGTGTCAAATTTGTAAAATTTTGAAAAAGTGTGAAGCGAAGACCAAGTCGCAGCCTTGCAAATCTGTTCAACAGAGGCCTAATTTTTAAAGGCCCAGGTGGAAGCCACAGCTCTAGTAGAATGAGCTGTAATCCTTTCAGGAGGCTGCTGTCCAGCAGTCTCATAGGCTAATCGTATTATGCTACGAAGCCAAAAAGAGAGAGAGGTAGTCGAAGCCTTTTGACTTTTGACCTCTCCTCTGTCCAGAGTAAACGACAAACAGGGAAGAAGTTTGACGAAAATGCTTAGTTGCCTGCAAATAGAATTTCAGGGCACGGACTACGTCCAGATTATGCAAAAGTCGTTCCTTCTTTGAAGAAGGATTAGGACACAGAGATGGAACAACAATCTCTTGATTGATATTCTTGTTAGTAACTACCTTAGGTAAGAACCCAGGTTTAGTACGCAGAACTACCTTGTCTGAATGGAAAATCAGATAAGGAGAATCACAATGTAAGGCAGATAACTCGGAGACTCTCCGAGCCGAGGAAATAGCCATCAAAAACAGAACTTTCCAAGATAACAACTTGATATCAATGGAATGAAGGGGTTCAAATGGAACGCCTTGAAGAACATTAAGAACTAAGTTTAAGCTCCACAGCGGAGCAACAGACTTAAACACAGGCTTAATCCTAGTTAAAGCCTGACAGAAAGCCTGAACGTCTGGAACTTCAGCCAGACGTTTGTGTAGAAGAATAGACAGAGCAGAAATCTGTCCCTTTAACGAACTAGTAGATAAGCCCTTTTCTAAACCCTCTTGTAGAAAGGACAATATCCTAGGAATCCTAACCTTACTCCATGAGTAACTCTTGGATTCGCACCAATGTAAATATTTACGCCATATTTTATGGTAAATTTGTCTGGTAACAGGCTTCCTAGCCTGTATTAAGGTATCAATAACCGACTCCGAGAAACCACGCTTTGATAGAATCAAGCGTTCAATCTCCATGCAGTCAGCCTCAGAGAAATTAGATTTGGATGTTTGAAAGGACCCTGAATTAGAAGGTCCTGTCTCAGAGGCAGAGACCACGGTGGACAGGACGACATGTCCACTAGGTCTGCATACCAGGTCCTGCGTGGCCACGCAGGCGCTATCAGAATCACCGAAGCTCTCTCCTGTTTGATCTTGGCAATCAAACGAGGAAGCATTGGGAATGGTGGAAACACATAAGCCATGTTGAAGACCCAAGGGGCTGTCAGAGCATCTATCAGCACCGCTCCCGGGTCCCTGGACCTGGATCCGTAACAAGGAAGCTTGGCGTTCTGACGAGACGCCATGAGATCCAGATATGGTTTGCCCCAACGACAAACCAGTTGAGCAAAGACCTCCGGATGAAGTTCCCACTCTCCCGGATGAAAAGTCTGGCGACTTAGAAAATCCGCCTCCCAGTTCTCCACGCCTGGGATGTAGATCGCTGACAGGTGGCAAGAGTGAGACTCTGCCCAGCGAATTATCTTTGAGACTTCCAACATCGCTAGGGAACTTCTGGTTCCCCCTTGATGGTTGATATAAGCCACAGTCGTGATGTTGTCCGACTGAAATCTGATGAACCTCAGAGTTGCTAACTGAGGCCAAGCTAGGAGAGCATTGAATATTGCTCTTAACTCCAGAATATTTATTGGGAGGAGTTTCTCCTCCTGAGTCCATAATCCCTGAGCTTTCAGGGAATTCCAGACTGCTCCCCAGCCTAGAAGGCTGGCGTCTGTTACAATCGTCCAATCTGGCCTGCGAAAGGTCATCCCCTTGGACAGATGTGGCCGAGAGAGCCACCATAGAAGAGAATCTCTGGTCTCTTGATCCAGATTTAGTAGGGGGAACAAATCTGAGTAATCCCCGTTCCACTGACTTAGCATGCACAATTGCAGCGGTCTGAGATGCAGGCGCGCAAATGGTACTATGTCCATTGCCGCTACCATTAAGCCGATTACTTCCATGCACTGAGCTACTGACGGGTGTGGAATGGAGTGAAGGACACGGCAAGCATTTAGAAGTTTTAATAACCTGGCCTCTGTCAGGTAAATTTTCATCTCTACAGAATCTATAAGAGTCCCTAGAAAGGGAACTCTTGTAAGTGGTAATAGAGAACTCTTTTCCACGTTCACCTTCCACCCATGCGACCTCAGAAATGCCAGAACTATCTCTGTATGAGACTTGGCAGTTTGAAAACTTGACGCTTGTATCAGAATGTCGTCTAGGTACGGAGTCACCGCTATGCCTCGCGGTCTTAGTACCGCCAGAAGTGATCCTAGAATTTTTGTAAAGATTCTTGGAGCCGTAGCTAATCCGAAGGGAAGAGCTACAAACTGGTAACGCCTGTCTAGGAAGGCAAATCTCAAATACCGGTAATGGTCCTTGTGAATCGGTATGTGAAGGTAGGCATCCTTTAGGTCCACCGTGGTCATGTACTGACCCTCTTGGATCATGGGAAGGATGGTTCGAATAGTCTCCATTTTGAATGATGGAACTCTTAGAAATTTGTTTAGGATTTTTAAGTCCAAGATTGGTCTGAAGGTTCCCTCTTTTTTGGGAACCACAAATAGATTTGAATAGAATCCCTGCCCGTGTTCCGTCCGCGGAACTGGGTGGACTACCCCCATTAGTAAGAGGTCTTGTACACAGCGTAGAAACGCCTCTTTCTTTGTTTGGTTTGCTGATAACCTTGAAAGATGAAATCTCCCCCGTGGAGGAGAAGTCTTGAAGTCCAGGAGATATCCCTGGGATATGATCTCCAACGCCCAGGGATCCTGGACATCTCTTGCCCAAGCCTGGGCGAAGAGAGAAAGTCTGCCCCCCACTAGATCCGTTTCCGGATAGGGGGCCCTCTCTTCATGCTGTCTTGGGGGCAGCAGCAGGTTTCTTGGCCTGCTTGCCCCTGTTCCAGGACTGGTTAACTTTCCAGCCCTGCCTGTAACGAGCAACAGCTCCTTCCTGTTTTGGAGCGGAGGAAGTTGATGCTGCTCCTGCCTTGAAGTTACGAAAGGCACGAAAATTAGACTGTTTGGCCTTTGATTTGGCCCTGTCCTGAGGTAGAGCATGGCCCTTACCTCCCGTAATGTCAGCAATAATTTCTTTCAAGCCGGGCCCGAATAAGGTCTGCCCTTTGAAAGGAATATTAAGCAATTTAGATTTAGAAGTCACGTCAGCTGACCAGGATTTAAGCCATAGCGCTCTGCGCGCTTGGATGGCGAATCCGGAGTTCTTAGCCGTAAGTTTGGTTAAATGCACAACGGCATCAGAAACAAATGCGTTAGCTAGCTTAAGTGTTTTAAGCTTGTTCATTATTTCATCCAATGGAGCTGAGCGAATGGCCTCTTCCAGAGACTCAAACCAGAATGCTGCCGCAGCAGTGACAGGCGCAATGCATGCAAGGGGCTGTAAAATAAAACCTTGTTGAACAAACATTTTCTTAAGGTAACCCTCTAATTTTTTATCCATTGGATCTGAAAAGGCACAACTATCCTCCACCGGGATAGTGGTACGCTTATCTAAAGTAGAAACTGCTCCCTCCACCTTAGGGACCGTCTGCCATAAGTCTCGTGTGGTGGCGTCAATAGGAAACATTTTCCTAAATATGGGAGGAGGGGTAAAAGGCACACCAGGTCTATCCCACTCCTTGCTAATAATCTCTGTAAGCCTTTTTGGTATAGGAAATACGTCAGTACACACCGGCACCGCATAGTATTTATCCAACCTACATAATTTCTCTGGAATTGCAACCGTGTTACAATCATTCAGAGCCGCTAATACCTCCCCTAGCAATGTGCGGAGGTTCTCTAGCTTAAATTTAAAATTGGAAATCTCTGAATCCAGTCTCCCTGGATCAGATCCGTCACCCACAGAATGAAGCTCTCCGTCCTCACGTTCTGCAAACTGTGACGCAGTATCTGACATGGCTCTCATCTCATCCACGCGCTCTATCCTTAACCCAGAGCTATCGCGCTTGCCTCTTAAATCTGGCAACTTAGATAATACTTCTGTCATAACAGTAGCCATGTCTTGCAAAGTGATTTGTAAGGGCCTCCCTGATGTACTTGGCGCCACAAAATCACGCACCTCCTGAGCGGGAGGCGCAGGTACTGACACGTGAGGAGAGTTAGTCGGCATAACTTCCCCCTCGTCGTCTGGTGATAATTTCTTTACATGTAAAGATTGACTTTTATTCAAAGTAGCATCAATGCAATTGGTACACAAATTTCTATTGGGCTCCACATTGGCCTTTAAACATAGTGAACAAAGAGATTCATCTGTGTCAGACATGTTTAAACAAACTAGCAATGAGACTAGCAAACTTGGAAATACTTTTCAAAATTAATTTACAAGCAATATAAAAAACGTTACTGTGCCTTTAAGAAGCACAGAAAAACTGACACAGTTGAAATAACAATGAACAAAAATAGTTATAGCAACCAAATTTTCACAGTAAATGTATTAAGTTAGCAAAGGATTGCACCCACCAGCAAATGGATGATTAACCCCTTAGTACCCAAAAACGGATAACAATTATATAATTAACGTTTTTCTCACAGTCAAATACACTGTCACAGGACTACTGTGACTGATTACCTCCCTCAAAATGGATTTTGAAGACCCCTGAGCTCTCTAGAGACGATCTGGATCATGGAGGATGAAGTAGACAGATTGTGACTGAATTTTTACTGCGCAAAAAAGCGCTAAAATAGGCCGCTCCCACTCATATTACAACAGTGGGGAAGCTCAGAAACGGTTTCTATGCAGAAAACAAAAATGGCCATGTGGTAAAAATCAAGCCCCAATAAGTTTTATCACCAAGTACCTCACAAAAAACGATTAACATGCCAGTAAACGTTTTAAACATACATTTGAAAGTTATGTATTATTATTAATAAGCCTGCTACCAGTCGTTTTTACTGCAGTTAAGGCTCATACATTATTTCAGTATTTACAGTATTTTCAGAGTCAATTCCATTCCTTAGAAAATACATTCAGTGTACACACACACACACATCAGCCTGATACCAGTCGCTATCACTGCATTTAAGGCTGAACTTACTTTACAATGGCATCAGCAGTATTTTCTCAGTCAATTCCATTCCTCAGAAAATAATTTACTGCACATACCTCATTTGCAGGGGGGCCCTGCATGCTATTCCCCTTCTCTGAAGTTACCTCACTTTTCCTCAGATGAGAAACAGCCAGTGGGTCTTAGTTACGTCTGCTAAGACCATAGAAAAAAACCCAGGCAGATTCTTCTTCTAAAGCTGCCTGAGAATAAACAGCACACTCCGGTGCCATTTAAAAATAACAAACTTTTGATTGTAGAAATAAAACTAAGTTAAAAAACACCACAGATCTTTTACAGCTTCCTTTTTAGTTAGGCTGCAAGAGAATGACTGAGTATGACAGGTGAGGGGAGGAGCTATATAGCAAGCTCTGCTGGGTAATTCTCTTGCAGTTTCCTGTTAGGAAGAGAAATATTCAATAAGTAATGGATGACCCGTGGACTGACTACACTTAACAGGAGAAAAGGATATTAGCATAATAGTGTTGGTTATGCAAAACTGGGGAATGGATAATAAAAGGGATTATCTATATTTTTAAACAATAACAGTTTTTGAGTTGACTTTCCCTTTAAGAGAAAACAGTGTTACCTGAGCTCTTGTGCGTAGAGACTTCCACAGTTCTGAGCGTTTGATTCTCTGTCATGGCATTGTTGTAAAGCTTGTGTCTGTCGATATATTCCCACTCCTCCATAGTGAAATAGACAGCAACATCGTCACACTTTATAGGGACCTGAAACGCACACATGATAATCAGTGATAACACAGGGACCAACTCTGTCTGATGAGTCAGTAGAACGTTACTGGGAACACAATGAGACACAGACAGCAGGTAGTAAATATACACACACACATGATAATCAGTGATAACACAGGGACTAACTCTGTCTGATGAGTCAGTAGAATGTTACTGGGAACCTAAGGAGGCACAGACAGCAGGTAGTAAATATACACACACATGATAATCAGTGATAACACAGGGACCAACTCTGTCTGATGAGACAGTAGAATGTTACTGGGAACACAATGAGACACAGACAGCAGGTAGTAAATATACACACACATAATAATCAGTGATAACACAGGGACCAACTCTGTCTGATGAGTAAGTAGAATGTTACTGGGAACCTAATGAGACACAGACAGGAGGTAGTAAATATACACACACACACACATGATAATCAGTGATAACACAGGGACCAACTCTGTCTGATGAGTAAGTAGAATGTTACTGGGAACCTAATGAGACACAGACAGCAGGTAGTAAATATACACACACATGATAATCAGTGATAACACAGGGACCAACTCTGTCTGATGAGACAGTAGAATGTTACTGGGAACCTAATGAGACACAGACAGCAGGTAATAAATATACACACACACATGATAATCAGTTATAACACAGGGACCAACTCTGTCTGATGAGTCAGTAGAATGTTACTGGGAACCTAGTGAGACACAGACAGTAGGTAGTAAATATACACACACATGATAATCAGTGATAACACAGGGACCAACTCTGTCTGATGAGACAGTAGAATGTTACTGGGAACCTAATGAGACACAGACAGCAGGTAATAAATATACACACACATGATAATCAGTGATAACACAGGGACCAGCTCTGTCTGATGAGTCAGTAGAATGTTACTGGGAACCTAGTGAGACACAGACAGTAGGTAGTAAATATACACACACATGATAATCAGTGACAACACAGGGACCAACTCTGTCTGATGAGTCAGTAGAACGTTACTGGGAACCTGATGAGACACAGACAGCAGGTAATAAATATACACACACATGATAATTAGTGATAACACAGGGACAAACTCTGTCTGATGAGTCAGTAGAATGTTACTGGGAACCTAATGAGACACAGACAGCAGGTAGTAAATAAACACACACATGATAATCAGTGATAACACAGGGACCAACTCTGTATGATGAGTCAGTAGAATGTTACTGGGAACCTGATGAGACACAGACAGCAGGTAGTAAAAATACACACACATGATAATCAGTGATAAAACAGGGACCAACTCTGTATGATGAGTCAGTAGAATGTTACTGGGAACCTAAGGAGACACAGACAGCAGCTAGTAAATATACACACACATGATAATCAGTGATAACACAGGGACCAACTCTGTATGATGAGTCAGTAGAATGTTACTGGGAACTTAATGAGACACAGACAGCAGGTAGTAAATATACACAGAATAATCAGTGATAACACAGGGACCAACTCTGTCTGATGAGTCAGTAGAATGTTACTGGGAACCTAATGAGACACAGACAGCAGGTAGTAAATATACACACACATGATAATCAGTGATAACACAGGGACCAACTCTGTCTGATGAGTCAGTAGAATGTTACTGGGAACCTAATGAGACACAGACAGCAGGTAGTAAATATACACACACATGATAATCAGTGATAACACAGGGACCAACTCTGTCTGATGAGTCAGTAGAATGTTACTGGGAACACAATGAGACACAGATAGCAGGTAGTAAATATACACACAATAATCAGTGAATACACAGGGACCAACTCTGTCTGATGAGTCAGTAGAATGTTATTGGGAACCTAATGAGACACAGACAGCTGGTAGTAAATAAACACACACATGATAATAACTGATAACACAGGGACCAACTCTGTCTGATGAGTCAGTAGAATGTTACTGGGAACCTAGTGAGACACAGACAGCTGGTAGTAAATAAACACACACATGATAATCAGTGATAACACAGGGACCAACTCTGTCTGATGAGTAAGTAGAATGTTACTGGGAACACAATGAGACACAGACAGCAGGTAGTAAATATACACACACATGATAATCAGTGACAACACAGGGACCAACTCTGTCTGATGAGTAAGTAGAATGTTACTGGGAACACAATGAGACACAGACAGCAGGTAGTAAATATACACACACATGATAATCAGTGACAACACAGGGACCAACTCTGTCTGATGAGTCAGTAGAATGTTACTGGGAACACAATGAGACACAGACAGCAGGTAGTAAATATACACACAATAATCAGTGAATACACAGGGACCAACTCTGTCTGATGAGTCAGTAGAATGTTATTGGGAACCTAATGAGACACAGACAGCAGGTAGTAAATATACACACACATGATAATCAGTGACAACACAGGGACCAACTCTGTCTGATGAGTCAGTAGAATGTTACTGGGAACACAATGAGACACAGACAGCAGGTAGTAAATATACACACAATAATCAGTGAATACACAGGGACCAACTATGTCTGATGAGTCAGTAGAATGTTACTGGGAACCTGATGAGACACAGACAGCAGGTAGTAAATATACACACACATGATAATCAGTGACAACACAGGGACCAACTCTGTCTGATGAGTCAGTAGAATGTTACTGGGAACCTGATGAGACACAGACAGCAGGTAGTAAATATACACACACACACATGATAATCAGTGATTACACAGGGACTAACTCTGTCTGATGAGTCAGTAGAATGTTACTGGGAACCTCATGAGACACAGACAGCAGGTAGTAAATATACACACACATGATAATCAGTGATAACACAGGGACAAACTCTGCCTGATGAGTCAGTAGAATGTTACTGGGAACCTAATGAGACACAGACAACAGGTAGTAAATATACACACACATGATAATCAGTGATAACGCAGAGACCAACTCTGTCTGATGAGTCAGTAGAATGTTACTGGGAACCTGATGAGACACAGACAGCAGGTAGTAAATATACACACACACACATGATAATCAGTGATTACACAGGGACTAACTCTGTCTGATGAGTCAGTAGAATGTTACTGGGAACCTGATGAGACACAGACAGCAGGTAGTAAATATACACACACATGATAATCAGTGACAACACAGGGACCAACTCTGTCTGATGAGTCAGTAGAATGTTACTGGGAACCTAATGAGACACAGACAGCAGGTAGTAAATATACACAGAATAATCAGTGATAACACAGGGACCAACTCTGTCTGATGAGTCAGTAGAATGTTACTGGGAACCTGATGAGACACAGACAGCCGGTAGTAAATAAACACACACGGACAGATAAGTCATTGTCCCCTCATGTTACTATTATGTCACATTCCCCAGCAGCGCTCACCTCTCCCGTCAGCCGCTGACTGCAGTTGTGGGGGGAATTCTTCTTTACAATGGTGTATTCCTACAGAGACAAAAACACGTTTCATACAAAAGGCGCAGTCAGGGAGTAGGAGTGAAAAAGTGTTTGCCCTTAAAGGGGCATGAAACAGCTTTCCGATTTACTTCTAGTATAAATTTTTCTTAATTTATTATTTTGGTATCCTTTGTTGAAAAGGATACCTAGGTAGATTCAGGAGCTAGCTGCACATCTATGTCTATTGTCACTGGCTCAGCTCAGCTAGCTCACAGTAGTGCTGCTCCTTCAACAAGGGATACTAAGAGAAATAAGGACAATTGTTAATAAAAGTACATTTGAAAGTTGCTTAAAATTGCTGCTCTGTCTAAATCATGAAAGAAAAAAATGTGGGCTTAGTGTCCCTTTAATAGCTGATATTTTATACATTAATAGATAGAGGCTCTTCAAGGCATTGGTATTTAGTGTAGGCAAAAAGTTCAATACAGACCGGTGCTTAAGTAAAAAGGAAATTTATGCTTACCTGATAAATTTATTTCTTTTACGATATGACGAGTCCACAGATTTCAACCTTACTTATGAGATTACGCCTCCTGGTCAGCAGGAGGAGGCAAAGAGCACCACAGCAGAGCTGTATATACAGGGAGTGCAGAATTATTAGGCAAATGAGTATTTTGACCACATCATCCTCTTTATGCATGTTGTCTTACTCCAAGCTGTATAGGCTCGAAAGCCTACTACCAATTAAGCATATTAGGTGATGTGCATCTCTGTAATGAGAAGGGGTGTGGTCTAATGATATCAACACCCTATATCAGGTGTGCATAATTATTAGGCAACTTCCTTTCCTTTGGCAAAATGGGTCAAAAGAAGGACTTGACAGGCTCAGAAAAGTCAAAAATAGTGAGATATCTTGCAGAGGGATGCAGCACTCTTAAAATTGCAAAGCTTCTGAAGCGTGATCATCGAACAATCAAGCGTTTCATTCAAAACAGTCAACAGGGTCGCAAGAAGCGTGTGGAAAAACCAAGGCGCAAAATAACTGCCCATGAACTGAGAAAAGTCAAGCGTGCAGCTGCCAAGATGCCACTTGCCACCAGTTTGGCCATATTTCAGAGCTGCAACATCACTGGAGTGCCCAAAAGCACAAGGTGTGCAATACTCAGAGACATGGCCAAGGTATGAAAGGCTGAAAGACGACCACCACTGAACAAGACACACAAGCTGAAACGTCAAGACTGGGCCAAGAAATATCTCAAGACTGATTTTTCTAAGGTTTTATGGACTGATGAAATGAGTGAGTCTTGATGGGCCAGATGGATGGGCCCGTGGCTGGATTGGTAAAGGGCAGAGAGCTCCAGTCCGACTCAGACGCCAGCAAGGTGGAGGTGGAGTACTGGTTTGGGCTGGTATCATCAAAGATGAGCTTGTGGGGCCTTTTCAGGTTGAGGATGGAGTCAAGCTCAACTCCCAGTCCTACTGCCAGTTTCTGGAAGACACCTTCTTCAAGCAGTGGTACAGGAAGAAGTCTGCATCCTTCAAGAAAAACATGATTTTCATGCAGGACAATGCTCCATCACACGCGTCCAAGTACTCCACAGCGTGGCTGGCTAGAAAGGGTATAAAAGAAGAAAATCTAATGACATGGCCTCCTTGTTCACCTAATCTGAACCCCATTGAGAACCTGTGGTCCATCATCAAATGTGAGATTTACAAGGAGGGAAAACAGTACACCTCTCTGAACAGTGTCTGGGAGGCTGTGGTTGCTGCTGCACGCAATGTTGATGGTGAACAGATCAAAACACTGACAGAATCCATGGATGGCAGGCTTTTGAGTGTCCTTGCAAAGAAAGGTGGCTATATTGGTCACTGATTTGTTTTTGTTTTGTTTTTGAATGTCAGAAATGTATATTTGTGAATGTTGAGATGTTATATTGGTTTCACTGGTAAAAAACATAATTTATGTAAGAACTTACCTGATAAATTCATTTCTTTCATATTAGCAAGAGTCCATGAGCTAGTGACGTATGGGATATACATTCCTACCAGGAGGGGCAAAGTTTCCCAAACCTCAAAATGCCTATAAATACACCCCTCACCACACCCACAAATCAGTTTAACGAATAGCCAAGAAGTGGGGTGATAAGAAAAAAGTGCGAAAGCATATAAAATAAGGAATTGGAATAATTGTGCTTTATACAAAAAAATCATAACCACCACAAAAAGGGTGGGCCTCATGGACTCTTGCTAATATGAAAGAAATGAATTTATCAGGTAAGTTCTTACATAAATTATGTTTTCTTTCATGTAATTAGCAAGAGTCCATGAGCTAGTGACGTATGGGATAATGACTACCCAAGATGTGGATCGTTCCACGCAAGAGTCACTAGAGAGGGAGGGATAAAATAAAGACAGCCAATTCCTGCTGAAAATAATCCACACCCAAAATAAAGTTTAATGAAAAACATAAGCAGAAGATTCAAACTGAAACCGCTGCCTGAAGTACTTTTCTACCAAAAACTGCTTCAGAAGAAGAAAACACATCAAAATGGTAGAATTTAGTAAAAGTATGCAAAGAGGACCAAGTTGCTGCTTTGCAAATCTGATCAACCGAAGCTTCATTCCTAAACGCCCAGGAAGTAGAAACTGACCTAGTAGAATGAGCTGTAATCCTTTGAGGCGGAGTTTTACCCGACTCAACATAGGCATGATGAATTAAAGATTTCAACCAAGATGCCAAAGAAATGGCAGAAGCTTTCTGGCCTTTTCTAGAACCGGAAAAGATAACAAATAGACTAGAAGTCTTTCGAAAAGACTTAGTAGCTTCAACATAATATTTCAAAGCTCTAACAACATCCAAAGAATGCAACGGTTTCTCCTTAGAATTCTTAGGATTAGGACATAATGAAGGAACCACAATTTCTCTACTAATGTTGTTGGAATTCACAACCTTAGGTAAAAATTCAAAAGAAGTTCGCAACACCGCCTTATCCTGATGAAAAATAAGAAAAGGAGACTCACAAGAAAGAGCAGATAATTCAGAGACTCTTCTGGCAGAAGAGATCGCCAAAAGGAACAAAACTTTCCAAGAAAGTAATTTAATGTCCAATGAATGCATGGGTTCAAAAGGAGGAGCTTGAAGAGCCCCCAGAACCAAATTCAAACTCCAAGGAGGAGAAATTGACTTAATGACAGGTTTTATACGAACCAAAGCTTGTACAAAACAATGAATATCAGGAAGATTAGCAATCTTTCTGTGAAAAAGAACAGAAAGAGCAGAGATTTGTCCTTTCAAGGAACTTGCGGACAAACCTTTATCTAAACCATCCTGAAGAAACTGTAAAATTCTCGGAATTCTAAAAGAATGCCAAGAAAAATGATGAGAAAGACACCAAGAAATATAAGTCTTCCAGACTCTATAATATATCTCTCTAGATACAGATTTACGAGCCTGTAACATAGTATTAATCACAGAGCCAGAGAAACCTCTTTGACCAAGAATCAAGCGTTCAATCTCCATACCTTAAAATTGAAGGATTTGAGATCCTGATGGAAAAAAGGACCTTGCGACAGAAGGTCTGGTCTTAACGGAAGAGTCCACGATTGGCAAGAGGCCATCCGGACAAGATCCGCATACCAAAACCTGTGAGGCCATGCCGGAGCTACCAGCAGAACAAACGAGCATTCCTTCAGAATCTTGGAGATTACTCTTGGAAGAAGAACTAGAGGCGGAAAGATATAGGCAGGATGATACTTCCAAGGAAGTGATAATGCATCCACTGCCTCCGCCTGAGGATCCCGGGATCTGGACAGATACCTGGGAAGTTTCTTGTTTAGATGAGACGCCATCAGATCTATTTCTGGAAGTTCCCACATTTGAACAATCTGAAGAAATACCTCTGGGTGAAGAGACCATTCGCCCGGATGCAACGTTTGGCGACTGAGATAATCCGCTTCCCAATTGTCTATACCTGGGATATGAACCGCAGAGATTAGACAGGAGCTGGATTCCGCCCAAACCAGAATTCGAGATACTTCTTTCATAGCCAGAGGACTGTGAGTCCCTCCTTGATGATTGATGTATGCCACAGTTGTGACATTGTCTGTCTGAAAACAAATGAACGATTCTCTCTTCAGAAGAGGCCAAGACTGAAGAGCTCTGAAAATTGCACGGAGTTCCAAAATATTGATCGGTAATCTCACCTCCTGAGATTCCCAAACTCCTTGTGCCGTCAGAGATCCCCACACAGCTCCCCAACCTGTAAGACTTGCATCTGTTGAAATTACAGTCCAGGTCGGAAGAACAAAAGAAGCCCCCTGAATTAAACGATGGTGATCTGTCCACCACGTCAGAGAGTGTCGTACAATCAGTTTTAAAGATATTAATTGAGATATCTTTGTGTAATCCCTGCACCATTGGTTCAGCATACAGAGCTGAAGAGGTCGCATGTGAAAACGAGCAAAGGGGATCGCGTCCGATGCAGCAGTCATAAGACCTAGAATTTCCATGCATAAGGCTACCGAAGGGAATGATTGTGACTGAAGGTTTCGACAAGCTGAAATCAATTTTAGACGTCTCTTGTCTGTCAAAGAC